>NW_016919423.1:0-600 GCF_001483705.2 Eufriesea mexicana
CAGTTTATAGCACAAAAGTCGAAGTAGCCTATCCAAATACGTCCAACCTTAACATAAACAAACTTCATACAACTCAGCCTAACGTACCCCGACCACGATTGCAGGCCTGCGCAGTGTCGAGCAGGACCTACAGGAGGACTGCCGAGACAAAAATACACAGAATCACAGTGTACAGCGCAAAAGTCATATATAACCAAGCCTAGCCCAAGCTGACATATCATAACCAAAAGTAGCCTACCTCAACACGAAGTGCCGCGGCCGCCATTGGTGGCATCCCCGGTGCCAAGCAGCTCCTGGCAGCTATAGTAGAGTACAGTCAAGCGCAGAATTCCACCGAAAAACCATGCATAGCACGATAGTCAAAGCTGTCCTTACTGAACTTAACCCAACCTGAACTAGCCAAAGGTAACCTAGTACAAACTAACGTGTCGAGACAAATGTTGCTGGCATTCCCATGGCTAAGCGTAATATAATAGAGCAGAGTAGAGCGCAGAAATATTCCCAACAGCAGTGCATATCACGAAAGTCTAAGAAAAGCTGACCGTGATTCACCCAACCTAACCCATCGAAACGTAACATAACTCAAGCTGACTTGCCGGG
>NW_016919424.1:0-240 GCF_001483705.2 Eufriesea mexicana
CGACCTCCTTGCCTATCCTATATTCCTATCACTTTTGGAGCATTTGGAGCCAAACAATAGATGGCGCTGATCGAAACTGCCGAATGAAAAACCACGTGACCCGTTGGGCGGGAGAAACAAAACAATAAAAGGACATAAATAATTATAACACATTCTTCTTCCTTCTCTTTATTCTCCTAAAAGCCAGACGAACATGAAGTCACAGATGAAGATGCGTTGTTTTATTCTTGGTAAAAAGAA
>NW_016919425.1:0-486 GCF_001483705.2 Eufriesea mexicana
TGGATGTATCGAATGATGGACGTACGAATGGATGCATTTATGGACGTATGGATGTGGGGATGTTTAGATGAATGTATGTATGGATGCATTTACGGATGTATCTATGGATGTATGTAAGGTTGAATGTATGGGTGTATGCATGGATGAATGGATGCATGTATGGACGCATGTATTGATGTACGTATGAATGGATGAGTGCATGGATGGTTGGATTTATGGATGTATGGATGTTTGGATCGATGGATGTATGGATGGGTGGTTGTATGGATGGATGGATGTGTGGGAGGATGGGTGTATGGATGGATAGATGTATGGATTGATGGCCGTATGGATGAATGTACGTATGGATGGATTGAGGTATGGATGGTCGGATGTACGGATGAAAGGGTGTACGAGTGTACGGAAGAATGGATGTATGGATGTATTAAGGTATGGATGTATGTATGGATCGATGTATGGATGTATGAGTGGATGGATGTATATATG
>NW_016919426.1:0-622 GCF_001483705.2 Eufriesea mexicana
GAATTGCAGTGTGCACCGCGAAAGTCAAAGCTACCCTTACCTAACACAAACATGCGTAACGCAGCCAAACGTAGCCATACTCAGCCGAATGTGCCGAGACCACCTTTTCTGGCCTCCCCACAGACGAGCAGAGCATAGTAGAGCAATGCAGGGTGCAGAAATTCATCGAATAGCATTGTATAGCACAAATGTCAATGGTATCCTACCCTAACATAACCAAACGTTACACAACCAAGAGCAGCCAAGTTAAACTTAACGTGCAGAGTCCACTATTGCTTGCCCCTCCAGAGCCAAGCAGAACGTACTAGAGCAATGTAGGGCGCTGTAATCTACCGCAATGCAGATTACAGTGCAAGAGTCGAAATTTTCCTAACCTAACATGACAAAACATGACAAAACCAAACGTAACCTAACTCAACCTTATGTGCCTAGACCACTGTTGCTACACTGTTGCTGACCTCCCCAAAGCAAAACAGAATATACTAGAGCAGATGAGAGCTCAGGAATCCGCCGCACTGAAGTGCAAAGCACAAAAGACAAAAATATCCTAACCTAACATGCACAACCTAACCTAGCCGAACGAAACGTAACTCAACCTAACGTGCCGAGACCGCTGTCACGG
>NW_016919427.1:0-1960 GCF_001483705.2 Eufriesea mexicana
ACGGATGAACGGATGTATGGATGCACGGATGTATGGATGTATGTATGTATGGATGTATGGATGGGTGGATGTTACGAATGGTGGGCCTCCGAGTGGATGCATTTATGGATGTACGGATGTGGGGATGTATGGATGAATGTATGTATGGATACATTTACGGATGTACCTATGGATGTATGTATGGTTGAGTGTATGGGTGTATGGACGAATGTATGGATGTATGCATGGTTGTATGCATGGATGTATGCACGGATGTATGTATGGACGTTTGAATGGATGTATGCATGGATGTATGTATCGATGTATGTAAGTATGTATCTATGGATGTATGTATGGTAGAGTGTATTGGTGTATGTAAGGATGTATGTATTGAAGTCTCTATGGAAGCACGGATGGATGCATGGATGGATGGATGGATGTATTGATGTATGTATGTATGCATGGATGGATGGTTGGTTTGGTGGATGGATGTATGGATGGAGAGATGTATGGGTGGATGAATGTATCAAAAGGTGGACTTATGGATGAATGGATGTGCGGATGGACGGATGTATGGATGTACGAATGTATGGATGGATGGATCTATGATTGGATGGATTATGGATTGGTGGATGAATGGATTTATGGATGGGTGGATGGATGTACGTATGTACGGGTGTGTATAGATGTATGTGTGAATGTATGCATATATGGATGTATGTATGTCTGGATGAACGAATGCATGGATGTACGAATGTATGGATGTACGCATGAATGGATGTATGGGTGGATGGATGGATGTATGGACGTATGGATTTGTGCATGGATGGTTGTACGTATGTATGAATGTATGGATGTAAGAAGGTACGGATGTGTGCATGTATGGATGTATGGACGTATGGATTTATGCATGTATGTATGAATGGATGTACGAATGTACGGATTTACGAATGTATGGATGTACGGATGTAAGGATGTGTGGATGTATATCTGTATGGATGTATGGATTGATGGATGTATGATTGGATGGATGTATGGATGGATGCATGCATGGATGTGTGTATGGATGCATTTATGGGAGTATCTATGGATGTTTGTATGGATGAGTGTATGGGGGTATGCATGGATGTATGGATGTGTGGATGTATGGATGTATGTATGGATGAATGTAACGGTGTGTGTATGGATGTATGTATTGATGTCTGTATGGATGCATGAATGTATGTATGTGTGAATGGCTGGACGTATGAGGGGATGGATGTATGGATGAATGGATGTATGGATGTATGTATGGATGTACGTAAGGATGTATGCATGGATGTATGTATGGATGTATTTACGGATGTATCTATCGATGTGTGTATGTTTGAGCCTATGGGTGTATGTATGGATGTATAGATATGTATACGGATGTATGTATGGACGTATGTATGGATGGATGAATTCATGGATGTATGGATTTATGGACGTATGGAAATGTGGATGTATGGATGTATGGATGTATGTATGGATGTATGTATGGATGTATGTTTGTTTGAATGGATGTATGTATGTATGGAATTACGGATGTGTGGGTGTATGAATGTATGGATGGATGTCTGGATGGATAGATGTATGCATCGATGGATGTATGGATGGGTGCTAGTATGGATGGATGGATATATGGTACGATGTATGTATGCATGGGTGGATGTATAGATGGATGGATGTATGGAAAGATGGATGTATGGATGGATGTATGTATGGATGGATGGTTGTATAGATGGATTGAGGTATGGATGGACGGATGTAGGTATGTATGAATGGATTGATGTATGGAAGGATGGGCGTATGAATGGATGAATGTATGGATTGGTGGCCGTATGGATGGATGGTTGTATGGATGGCTTGAGGTATGGATAGACGGATGTACGGATGGATGGATGTACGGATGAATGGATGTATGGATGGATTGAGGTATGGATTGATGGATGTATGTATG
>NW_016919428.1:0-969 GCF_001483705.2 Eufriesea mexicana
TGCCAGAAAATAAGTCTATTCAAAATCTATAAGCTGTCATAGCTTGGTGATTAGGTCGCCAAGGTCCTTCAATCCAATGGCAAGTACTGCCATCTACTTCCCTGACAATTGGTCTTTTCAAAATCTATAATCTGTTATAGCTTGGTGATTAGAACGCCTAACGCCGTCAATCCAATGGCAAGAACAGCCATCTACATGCCAGAGAATAGGTATATTCATAATCTATAACCTGTTATAGCTTGGTGAGTGGATCGCCTAAAGCCTTCAATCCAATGGCAAGTACAGCCATCTACTTTCCAGAGAATAGGTCAATCCAAATCTATAACCTGTTATAGAATGGAGAATAGATCGCCCAACGCCTTGAATCCAATGGCAAGTACAGCCATCGTCTTGCCAGAGAATAGGTCTATTCAAAATATATTATCTGTTATAGCTTGGTGAATAGGTCGCCCAACGCCTTCAATCCAATGGCAAGTACAGATTCTACTTGCCAGAAAATTGGTCTATTCAAAATCTATAACCTCTTACAGCTTGGTGATTAGATCGCCTTACGCCTTCAATCCAATGGCAAGTACAGCCATACTTGCCAGAGAATAGGACTACTCAAAATATATAACATGTTATAGAATGTAGAATAGGTCGCCTAACGCCTTCAAACCAATGGCCAGTACTGCCATCTGCATGGCAGAGAATAGGTCTATTCAAAATCTATAACCTGTTATAGCTTGGTGAGTAGATCGCCTAACGCCTTCAATCCAATGGCAAGTACTGCCATCTACTTGCCTGACAATAGGTCTATGCAAAATCTACAATCTGTTTTAGCTGGGTGAATAGATCGCATACTGCTTTCAATCCAATGGCAAGTACAGCCATCTACTTGCCAGAGAATGGGTCTTTTCAAATTCAATAATCTGTTATAGCTTGGTGAATAGGTGGCCTAACTCCTTCAATCCAATGGCAAGTACAGCC
>NW_016919429.1:0-3040 GCF_001483705.2 Eufriesea mexicana
GCGGCACGTTAGAATGAGCTAGGTTACGTTCGTTTACGCTAGGTTTGGTCGGGTTTTGATATGATGCCTATGACTTTTGTGCTATACATTACTATTCCGTGGATTTCTGCGCTCTGCAGGGCTCTAGTGCATTCCGCTTGGCTATGGGTATGCCAGCATTACTGATCTGGGCACGTTAGTCTGAGATATGCTACGATTGGGTAGGAGAGGCTTGGCCGCGATTGGATGGCTTTGGCTTTTTAGCTATACACTGCTATTCGGAAAATTTCAGCGTTCTACATTGCTCCGCTAAAATCTGCGCAGCTCTCGCGCTGCCAGCAATATCGGTCGTGGTGCGTCAGGGTGGGTAACGTCAATTCTGCTTCTGTTACGTTTGGTTAGGTTAGGAAAGGGTAGCTCTGGCTTTCGCGCTACACACCTCCATTCGGAGGATTTCTACGCTCTACAATGCTCTACTTTACTCTGCTGGACTCTGGGGATGCCAGCAATCGTGGTCGCGGCACGTTAGTTTGTGTTAGTTCACGTATGGCTATTCTACGATCGGCCATGTTTGGAGGAGATAGAATTGGCTATTGTGCTATACACTACTATTCGGAGGGTTTCGGCTATCTACAGGCCTCTAGTATGTTCATTTTGGCACTTGGAATGCCAGCAATTCTGGTATATGCACGTAATTTTGAGTTAGGTTCAGTTCTTTCAGGTTAGGTTAGGCCAAGTTTGGTTAGGGGAGATTCTACTTTTGAGCCCTGCGCCGCCACGCGGTGGGTTTCTGCGCTGTATTACGATCTGGTATGTCCTGATTGCCTCTGGGGGCTGTGGCAGCAGTAGTTACCACGGCACGTTAGTTTGAGTAATGTTACGTTCGGCTCTGTCACGCATGGTTACGTTAGGAAAGTGTACCTCTATCTTTTGTGCTATACACTGATATTCGGGTGCCTTCTGCCCTCCACAGTCCTCTGATATATTCCGCTTGTCTATGGGGATGTCTGCAGTAACGCTGGTGGCACGATAGGTTGAGCTAGGTTAAGTTTGGCTATGTTAGGTTAAGACTGGTGTGGTTGGGATGGCTTTGGCTTTTGTGCTATGCTCTGCTACTCGGTGGATATTTGCGCTCTGCTGTGTTAACGCATTCTCTGGTTGGCGATATGGAGGCAAGAGATAATGGCCGCGGCACGTTAGGCTGAGTCAGGTTGCGTATGGCTATGTTACGTTTGGTTAAGTTACGAGATGATAGCTTCGACTTTTGCGCTGTACCCTGCTACTCGGAGGATTGCTCCGCTCTGCTCTGCTTTAATATGAGCTGCTTTTCTCTGGGAGGCCAGAAATAGTGGTCGCGGCATATTTGCTGGGGTTAGGTTACGTTTGCTTACGCTATGCTGGCATAGGTTATGTTTGGATAGCTTTTGCCTTTCTACTACACGCTGGCATTCTATTAACTACTGCGATCCACTCTCCTTTAATATGCGCTGCTCGGCAACGGGGGGCCAGCAATAGTGGTAGCTGCGCGTTATGTTGAGTTAAGCTATCTTCGGTTATGTTACGTTTGGCTACGTTAGGATAGGGTAGCTTCGGCTATTGTGTTATTCACTGTGATTCTATGGACTTCCGCGCTCTACTTTCCTCTAATATATTTCGCTTGGATCCGAAGAGGGCTGCAATAGTGGTGACGGCGTGTTTGGATGAGTTTGACTACGTTTGGTAGCGTTACGATAGGTTATGTTAGGATAGGGTACCTTTGACTTTTGTGTGTATACTGAAATTAAGGGTATTTCGGCACTCTACGTTGCTTTTCCCTGCGGTGCTCGACTCTGAGGTGGCCAGTAATAGCGGTCTCGGCACGTTAGGTTGAGTTAGGCTACGTGTGATTAGGCCTCGTTTGTTTGTGTTGGGCTTGGAAAGCATTGACTTTCGTTTTATACACTGTTATTCTGTGGACTTCTCCGCTCTACTGTGCACCAATATGCTTTGCTTTACCCTGTAGAAGCCTGCAATGGTGGTCGCGGGGTGTTACATTGAGATATGTTACGTTTGGTTAGGTTAGGCTTGGCTAAGTCAGGATGGGATAGCTTTGATCCTTGTGCCCAACACTCCTCTTCCATTGATTTATGCCACCTGCTGCGCTCTAATACGCTCTGCTTGGCGTTGGGGATGGCAAATATAGTGGTCGCGGCACGAAATGCTGACTTAGGGTATGTATGGTTACGTTGTGCTTGTTGGGTTAGGCATGGGTAGCTTAGACTTCTCCGATATGCACTGCGATTCCATGGATTTATGCGTTCTGCAATCCACTAATATGTTCTGCTTGACCCTGGGGATGCAAGCAATCGTACTCGCGTCACTTTGGGATGTGTTATGTTACGTTTGGTTACATAACGATTGGCTATGTTAGGAGGTGCTATCTTCGACTGTTGCACTGTACACTGCTATTTCCGCGCTCTACAGTACTCTAGCATGTTCAGCTTTGCACTGAGAAGGCCAGCAATAATGTTCTCGGCACGATATGTTAAGGTAGGTTGCGTTCGGCTACGTTAGGTTAGGATAAGTAAGGCCAGTATCGCTCCTACTTTTGCCCTATGCCCTGCAACTCGGTGGATTTCTGCACTCTACCGTGTGCTAGTCTGATCTACTTCTCTCTGGGGAGGGCAGAAATAGTGGTCTCTGCTCGTCTTCTTGAGTTATTTTGCGTTTGGTTATGTTACGTTTGGTGTGGATAGGATATGGGAGCTTTAACTTTTATGCTATACACAGCTTTTCTGTGGATTTCTGCACTTTACTGTGCTCTAGTGTATTCTGGTTGGCTCTGAGGGGGCTAGTAATAGTGGTCTCGGCACGTTCGTTTGAGATATGCTACTTTCGGTAATGTTACGTATGGCTATGTTAGGATAGGGTAACTTCGACTTTTGCGATGTACACTGCGTTTCAATGGATTTGTGTTCTCTGCTCCCCTCTAATATGCTCTACTTGGCTCTTGCGAGCACAGAAATTGTGGTCTCGGCACGTTTGGTTGAGTTAAACTGCTTTCGGTTGTATTACGTACGGT
>NW_016919430.1:0-543 GCF_001483705.2 Eufriesea mexicana
AAACAGCGGTGTATAGCACAAAAGTCAAAGCTATCCTAACAAAGCGTAATCAAGCCTAGCCTAGCCAGACGTAACAAAACTCAATCTATCGCGCCGAGAGCACTATCTATGGAGTCCACAGAAACAAGGCGAGTGCGCTAGCGAGAAAAGGAGCGCAGAAGTTCATAGAATAGCAGTGAGCAGCACAAAAATCAAAGCTATCCTAACTGAACTTAACGCATCCTAACCTAGTCAATGGAAACCTAACTCATCCAATCGTGTCACGACGACCATTGCTGGCCTCTCCAGAGACGAGCAGATGCTGGTACGGCTATGCAGATCGCAGATATAGAAAGTACAGCAGTATATAGCACAAAAGACAAAGCCATTCTAGCCAAACTTTACACAACCTAGCCAAACCAAATGTGACCTATCCCAACCAAACGAGTCACGACCGCTGCAGGTGGACTCCACAGATTCAGGCAGACGCTACTAGAGCGGTGCGGTGAACAGGTATCGGCCGAGTAGCAGTGTGCAGCACAAAAGGCAAGGCTACCCTAAACA
>NW_016919431.1:0-590 GCF_001483705.2 Eufriesea mexicana
TCCCTGCATAAATAAGGAGGAAGGATTCTACTGGCGAGCTGTAGCCATTGCAATGCTACAGAAGCTGCCAGGAATATTCAATTTCATAGTCATTTTCGACTGATTTCGCCGTGAGCTGCCGTCCTTGCACAAATAAGAATGAAAGATCCTATTGGCCAGCTATAGCAAATTGCAATTCTAGAGTATCTGGATGGAAAATTCAATTTTATCGTCGTTTCCGACTTATATCGTGGTGAGCTGACATCCCTGCATAAATAAGGAGGAAGGATTCTACTGGCTAGCTGTAGCCATTGCAATGCTACAGAATCTGGCTGGAAAATGTAATTTTATCGACATTTTCGACTGATATCGTCGTGAGCTGTCGTCCTTGCATACATAAGGAGGAAAGATTCTATTGGCACGCTATAGCCATTGCAGTGCTATTGAAGCTGCCAGGAATATTCAATTTTATTGACATTTTCGACTAATATCGTGGTGAGCTATCTTTCTTGCATTAATAATGATGAAAGATTCTATTGGCGTGCTACATCCACTGCAATGCTGTAGAAACTGCCTCCAAAATGCAACTTTATTGACATTTTCGACTAATA
>NW_016919432.1:0-570 GCF_001483705.2 Eufriesea mexicana
CAGGTCAGGCCAGGTCAGGCAAGGTCATGTCAGGACAGGTCAGGTCAGATCAGTCCGGGCAGGACATGGTCATGTCAGGTCAGATGCTGTCAGTTCAGGTCAGTTCAGGTCAGTTCAGGTCAAGCCAGGTCAGGCAAGGTCAGGTCAAGTTAGATCAGGTCATGTCGGGACAGGTTATGCCAGGTCAGATCAGGTCAGGTCAGGCCTGGTCAGGTCATGCCAGTCAGGTCAGGTCAGATCAGTCCGGGCCGGTCAGGTCATGTCAGGTCAGATGCTGTCAGTTCAGGTCAGGCCAGGCCAGGCCAGATCATATATGGTCAGGTCAGGTCAAGTCAGGGCAGGTCAGGTCAGGTCAAGTCAGGGCAGGTCAGGTCAGGTCAAGTCAGGGCAGGTCAGGTCATGTCAGGTCAGATGCTGTCAGTTCAGGTCAGTTCAGGTCAAGCCAGGTCAGGCAAGGTCAGGTCAAGTTAGATCAGGTCATGTCGGGACAGGTTATGCCAGGTCAGATCAGGTCAGGTCAGGCCTGGTCAGGTCATGTCAGTCAGGTCAGGTCAGGTCAGTCAGAACAGG
>NW_016919433.1:0-228 GCF_001483705.2 Eufriesea mexicana
GCCGGAAAATTCTATTATATTGACATTTTCGACTAATATCGTAGACAGCTAACTTTCATGCATAAGCAAGGAGGTAAGATTATATTGGCAAGCTATAACCATTGCAATGCGATAGAATCTGGTGGGAAAAATCAGTTTTAATGACATTTTCGACTAATGTGGTGAGCTGACATTCTTGCATAAACATGGGGGAAAGATTATATTGGCAAGTTATAACCATTGGAATGG
>NW_016919434.1:0-795 GCF_001483705.2 Eufriesea mexicana
GCTCTACAGCGCTCTCGCATATTCTCCTTGGCTCTGGGGAGCCAGCAACAGTGGTCTCGGCACTTTAGGTAGTGTTATGTTACATTTGGTTAGGTTAAGTTTGTTTGGGTTATGCTTGGATAGCTTTGACTTTCCTGGCAAAGACAGCTACTAGGTGGATTTCTGCGCTCTACTCTGCTCTACTATACTCTGTTTACCCCTGTGAAGGCCAGCAAAGGTGCTCGCTGCACTTTAGGCTGCGTTAGGTTACGTTAGATTATGCTACTTTTGGTCTGGATAGGACAGAGGAACCTTGACTTTTGTGCTATACGCTGCTTCTCGGTGGCTTTCTGTGTTCTACTGCGATCTAGTATGCTCTGCTGCGCTCTGCGGAGGGCAGTAATAGTGATATCGGCACGTAAGTTTCAGTTATGTTACGTTCCGTTAGGATAGGTTACGAAGGCATTGTCAGGATTTCTTTGAATTTGAGCCATACGCTGCAATTCTGCGGATTTCTGCGCTCTAAATGGCTATACTATACTTTCCTCGACTCAGGGGAGGCGAGAAATAGTGGTCGCGGCACGTTACCTTGAGTTATGTCACGTTTGGCTAAGTTAGGTTACGTTATGTTTGGTCAGGAAAGTTTTGACTTTCGCGCTATACCCTGCTGTTCTGTGGATTTCCGTGATCTACTGTGCTCTACTACAATCTGCTTGGCTACTGTGGGAGGGGGGCAGGGGCAGCGGCCGCAACACGTTATGTTGTGTTGTACTCCGTTTGGTTTGGTTAGGTTAGGACAGGTTAGGTAAGGATATC
>NW_016919434.1:1345-2073 GCF_001483705.2 Eufriesea mexicana
TTCTGCTAGGCTCTGTGGCGGCCAGTAAGGGTACTACCGGAACGTCAGTTGGGGATAGGTTACGTTTCGTTTGGTTAGGTTAGGAAGGCTTCTTCAGGATACCTTTGACTTTTGTGCTATAAACTGCTTTTCATTTGATTTCAGCCCTCTACATTGCTGTACTATACTCCGCTCGACACTGGAGTGGCGAGCTACAGTGTTCGGGGCACGTTAGGTTGTGTTGGGTTACGTTTGGTTCGATTAGGTTATGTTAAGTGTGGCTTTGGTAGCTTTGACCATCGTACTGTACACAGATATTCGGTGCATTACTGTGACCTACTGTTCCCTGCTACGTTCTGCTTGGCACAGGGGAGGCCAGGAGCTGTGGTCCCTGCAAGGTGTTTTAAGATATGCTACGTTCGGTTGTGTTAGCTTTGGTCAGGTTATGCTACGGTACCTTCGGCTTTTTTGCTATTCAGTGCAGTGCGGTGAATTTCAGAGCTATACTGTGCTCTGGTACAACCTCTGTGGAGGCGAGCTATCGTGGTCTTGTCAATTTATGTTGAGCTATGTTACGTACGGACATGTCACGTTTGTCTATGTTAGGACAGGACACTCTGACTTTTGCGCTATTCATTGCTATTCGGTGGATTTCTGCGCCCTAATGTGCTCTAGGATGCCCTGCTTGACTCCGGGGAGGCCAGAAATATTGGTCTCGTCACGTAATGCTTAGTTACACTACGTTTGGT
>NW_016919435.1:0-496 GCF_001483705.2 Eufriesea mexicana
CTAACATAACGTAACTAAACGTATCCTAACATAATATCCCGAGACCACTATTACTCGCCTCCCCAGAGCCGAGCAGGGTATTGTGGAGCAACAGAGAGCGTAGAGAATCGCCGAATAGAAGTGTATATCTCAAAAGTCACAGCTGACCTAAACTAACCTGTCCAAATGGAATATATCCAAATGCTACCGAAGAAAGCCTAACGTGCCGAGGCCACTATTGCTGGACTCACTATAGTCAAATAGCATATACCAGAGCATAAAGTCTCCAAATAGCAGCGAGAGGTACGAATGTCAAACTATTCTGCCGATACCCCGATTGCTGGCCTCCTCAGAGATGAGCAGGGAACATTAGATCACAGTAGAGCGCAGAAATCCTCCCAATAGCCTTGTATATCGTAAAGGTCAAAGATATGCTCCCCTACGCTCACATAATCTAACCTGAACAAACATAACCCAACTCAGCCTAACGGGCCGAACCCGCTATCTCTGGCCTCCC
>NW_016919436.1:0-295 GCF_001483705.2 Eufriesea mexicana
CCATCCATACCTCCGTCCATCCATTCCTTGATCAATCCATACATCCATACATTTATACATCCAGCCATTCCTACATCCATACATCCATCCATACATACATCCATGCATCCATACCTCAATCCATCCATACATCCGTTCGTCCATACATCCATCCACACGTCCACCCATACATCCGTGCTTCCATAGAGACATCAATACATACATCCTCACATACACCAATACATTCTTCCATACATACATCCATAGATACATACTTACATACATCCATACATACATCCATGCATACATCCATTCA
>NW_016919436.1:358-635 GCF_001483705.2 Eufriesea mexicana
TCCATACACCCATACACTCAACCATACATACATCCATAGATACATCCGAAAAAGCATCCATGCATACATCCATGCATGCATCCATCCATACATCCATCCACTCATACATCCATACAGATATAAATCCATACATCCATACATCCATCCATACATCCATACATCCATACATCCAACCATACGTCCATGCATACATCCATGCATACATCCATACATTCATACATACAAGCATCCATTCATACATCCATTCTTCCGTCCATTCACCCATCCATTCGTCCAG
>NW_016919436.1:841-1275 GCF_001483705.2 Eufriesea mexicana
TCATCCATACAGGCATTCATACATACATCCATTCTTCCGTCCATTCACCCATCCTACACATCCACACATCCATGCCTCCTTACATCCATATATTCTTACATCCATACATCCATGCATACATACATCCGTACATCCATAACGCAAATACGGCCATACGTTCATACATCCATACATACAAACGTCCATACATTAATACATCCATCCATATCCATACACGCACAATTCCATCCATCCACACGCCCATACATATATTCATCCATACATCCATACATCCGTACATCCATACATTCGTACATCCATACATACATCCATACATACATCCATACATCCATGCATACACCCATACACTCGTCCATACCTACATCAATAGGAACATCCGTAAATGCATCCATACATACATCCATGCATACATCCATACATACATCCACCCATCC
>NW_016919437.1:0-731 GCF_001483705.2 Eufriesea mexicana
GTCACTATTGCTGCCCTTCACGGAGCCAAGCTGAAAGCATTAGAGCACAGTAAGGCGCAGGAACCCACCTAATAGCAAACCATAGCACTAAATTCAAAGCTATCCCTCCTTAACCTAAGCAATCGCAACATAACCGAGCGTAACCTAACTCAAGTAAACCGGCCGGGACCACAATTGCTGGCTTCCACAGAGTCAAGCGGAACACGTTAGTAGTGAGCATAGGGCAGAAGTCCGTGTAATCGCAGTGTACATCAGAAAAGTCTAACCCACACAGGCCTAAGGCAAACAAACAGCACATAACCAAACAAGACTTAACATATCGTGCGTAGACCACCATTGTTCCTCTCCCCAGAGCCAAGCAGTACATATTAGTGGAGAGTGGAACGCAGAGATCCATAGAATCGCTATGTATGTCGGAAAAGTCTAAGCTACCCACGCCTAACCCAAACGAACGGGACATTACCAAACATTGCCTAACTCAACTTAACGTGCTGCGACAACTATTGCTGGACTCCCCTCGGCCAAGCAGAATATAGTAGAGCGCAGTAGAGCGTAGAAATCCACCGAAAGTCATATCTAACCATACTTAACCCAAGCTAACGTAACGAAGCCAAACGTAGTCTAACTCAGCATAACGTTCGGAGACCACTATTACTGGCCAGCCCAGAGTCGAGCAGAGCATAGTAGAGCAACGTAGGGCGTATGATTATGCCGAATATAAGTGTATACAC
>NW_016919437.1:1739-5059 GCF_001483705.2 Eufriesea mexicana
AACTCAACCTAACGTGCCGGTACCACCATTGCTGGTATCCCCAGAGAAAATCAGGGCAAATTCGAGCACAGTAGTGCGCAGAAATTATCCGAATAGGTGTTCATAGCACAAAAGCGAAAGACACCCTGGCCAAACATAGCCCAACCTTACCTAATCGAACGTAACGTGTCTCATCATAACCTGCAGGGACCACTATTGCTGGCCTTCCCAGTGCCAAGCTGAACACATTAGAGCACTGTAAATAGCTGAAATCAGCATAATAGAGAAGTATGGCACACTGGTCACAGCTAACCACACCTAACCTGACCAATCGTTGGATAACCAAACGTAACGTAACCCAACATGAGATGGCACAACCACTATTGCTGGCCTCACGAAAGCCAAGCGGAGTATAGCGGACCAATGTAGGACGCTGGAGTCGACCGAATAGCATTGTATGGCACAAAAGCCAAAGCAACCCCAACCAAATATAACCAATCATTTCCTAGCCCAACGTAATACAGTTCAACCTAACTTACCGCGACCACTATTCCTGGCGTCCCCAGGCACCAGCAGAGTGTGATAACGCATAATGGAGCGCAGATATCCATAGAATATCGTTGCGTAGCACAAAAGTAAAGGCTACCCTAACCTAACGCAGCGTAACCTATCCCAGCGAAACGTACTCTAACTCACCCTAACGTCCCGCGGCCACTATTGCTGTCCTCCTGAGAGTCGAACAGAGTGTAGGAGAGCATTGTAGAGGTCTGAGATGAAACGAAGTGTAGTGTATAGCACAAAACTCTACACTCCACTATCCCAGCCTAACCAATGGTAAAATAACCAAACGCAACCGATCTCAGCCCATCGTGCCGAGAGCAGTACTGCTGGCCTCCCATTAGCCAAGCAGAATATACTAGAACAAAGTAGAGCGGAAGAATCCACGGGATATCTGTGTATGGAAGAAAGGTCTATGCTATCCTATCCTAAACTGTCCAAACTTAACATAACTGAACGTTACATAACCCAACTTTTCGCGACACGACCGCCATTACTGGCTACGCAACAGCAAATGAGAGTATAGCAGAGCAATATAGAGCACCGGAATAGAACGAACTGCATTGTATAGCACAAAAGTCAAAGCTATCCCAACAAAGCCTAACTAAACCTAGCCTAACCAAACTGAACATAGCTCAAACCATCTTCCCGTGGCCGCATTTCCTGGCATCCACAGGCACAAACAGATTGTGATAGTGCACAACAGGGCGCAGAGTTCCCTAAAATATCAGTGTGTAGCGCAACAGTCGAAGATATCCGAACCTAACGCAACGTAACCGAACCGAGCCGAACGTAACCTAGCTCAAACTAAAGTGCCGCTGCCACAATTGCTGGCATCCAGAGAGTCGAGCAGTGTATAGTAGAGCAACGTAGAGCGCAGAAGTCCATCGATGAGCAATGTGTAGCTAAGATGCCAATGCTATCCTATCCAAACATTACCAAACGTGACATAACCTAGCCAAACGTAGGCCAGCTCAACCTTCCGTGCAGGGAACACAATTACTTGACTCACAAGGGCCGAGCAGAGTGCCGTAGAGCAATGGAGAGCGTAGGAACCCTCAGCATGGCGGTGTATAGCACAATTGTCAATGGTATCCTAACCAGAACCCCAACAAGCCTATCCTAACGAAACGTAACCTTACGCAGCCTGACGCGCCGAGACTAATACTTCTGGCATCCCCATATTCAAGCAGAACATGCTAGAGCAGAGCAGAGCGAAGAGATACACCGAAGAGCAGTGTACAGCACAAAAGTCAAAGCCATCCTAACCAAATCTAACCAAACCAAGCATAACCATACGTAACCTAGCTGAACCAAGCGTGTAACGGCCATTATTGATGGCCTTCCCCAGAGAAAGCAGGTGCTAGTAGAACAATGCAGTGCACAGATGTCGACCGAAGGGCAGTGTATAGCACAAAAGTCGAAGCTACCCTATCCTCTCCTAACCAAGCGTAACATAAGTGGACGTAACGTAACCCAAACTGACGTGCCACGACCGCTGGTAGCGGCCTCACTGGAGCCAAGCAGATTACAGCAGAGCAATGTAGAACACCGAAATCTCCCGAAAAGCAGTGTACAGTGCCAAAGTCGAAGCCATCCCAACCAAACGTGCCAAAACCTAACAAAGCCATACGTAACACAATATAACGTAACGTGAGGAGAGCACTATTCCTGGCGTCCACAGAGACAAGCAGAGTTTGGTAGCGAATAGATGTGCGCAGAGTACTATAGAATAGCAGTGTGTGGCACAAAGTCTGTGCTAACCTACCATAACGCTATATTACGTAACCTAACCGAACGTAAATTAACTCAAACTAACGTGCCACGACAGATATTGCTGGCCTCCACATGGCCAAGCAGATTACAGGGTAGCAGAGTAGAGTGCAGGAATCCACCGAATAAAAGTGTATAGCACGAAAGTCAAAGCTACAATAAGCAGATATAGCCTAACCTAGCCTAAGCATGTGTAACCTAACACAACCCAAAGTGCCGCGAGCACTATTGCTCTCATCTCGAGAGCTAAGCATGGTAGAGCAGAGCATAGTAGGGCGGAGAAGTCCAACGAAGAGCAGCGTACAGCGCACAGTCAAGGTTATGCTCTCCTAACCTAACCAAACGTAACATAACCAAACGAACCTAACTCAGCCTAATGTGCATACAGAACAGTTGCTGACCTCTACATATCCAAGCGGAGAATATCAGATCACAGTAGAGTGCAGAAACCAGGCCTAGCAGAGCCTAACGAGGCCTAGAATAACTAAACCTAACGAAACGGGACCTGTATTGCTGGCGGCGTCAGAGCCAAGCAGAAAATATTAGAAAACAGTAGGGAGCAGAAGTCACCGAATAGCATTGCATAGGAGAAAAGTCAATTTCATCCTTAGCAAACGTTACCAAACATAGACTAACCCAGCTTAACCTACCTGAACCTATCGTACCGCGACCGCTGTTGCTGGTGTACACAGAGTCGAGCAGAGGGTAGTAGAGCAATGCAGAGCGCAGAAATCCACCGAATTGCTGTGTGTAGCACAAAACTCATAGCTACCCTCTCGTAACATAACCAAACATAGCTCAGACTATCGTGCCTTGGCCAACACTCCTGGCCTTCCTACGGCCAAGCAGAATGTACTACAGCACAGTGGAGCGAAGAAATCCACCGAATAGCAGTTTATAGCGCAGAAGTCCGAGCCATCCTTACCAAACTTAGCCTAACCTATCCGAAGCGAAGGTAACCTTACGCAACAGAACGTGCCGCGACACCCATTGCTGTCCTCCCCATAGAC
>NW_016919438.1:0-221 GCF_001483705.2 Eufriesea mexicana
CTATTCAAGAACTATAATATGTTATAGCTTGGTGAATAGATCGCCTAACCTCTTCAATCCAATGGCAAGTACTGCCATCTACTTGCCAGAGAATAGGTCTATCAAAAACCTATATCCTGTTGTTGCTTGGTGTATAGATCGCATTATGCCTTCAAACCAATGGTAAGTAGAGCAATCTGCTTGCCAGAGAATAAGCCTATTCAAAACCTATAATCTGTTAG
>NW_016919439.1:0-1382 GCF_001483705.2 Eufriesea mexicana
CTATAACTCTAGTGCTGTAGTCTGCTATTAGGTGGCCTTCTGCGCCCCACAGTGCTCCAATGTCTTCCGCTTGGCCCTGATAATGACAACAATAGCGGTCTCGGCACGTTAGGCTGAGTTGTGGTACGCTCGGTTATGCTGTGGTAGACAAAGTTTGGTCAAGATGGCTTTAGCTTTTGTGCTGTACACATATATTCGGTGGTGTTCTGCGCTCTACTGTGCGCTCATATGTCCTGCTTAGCTCTGACGAGAGCAGCAATAACGGCCTCGACACGTACGTACAGCACAAAAGTTAAAGCTATCCTATCCAAACTTAGCCTAACCTAACCAAACCGAACGTAACGTAACCCAACCGAACGTGCCACGACACCTATTGCCGACTTCCACAGTGACAAGCAGATGATAGTAGAGCAATGTAGAGGGTTGTTATCGACCGAATAGCAGTGTATAGAACAAAAGAAAAAGCTATTCTAACCAAACATATTCAAACCTAGCCATTCCGAACGTAACATATCCCAGCCAAACGTGGCACGACCGCTACTGCTGGCCTCCCCAGAGACAAGTAGAAAATGTTAGAGCACAGTGGAACGCAGAAATCCAAAGAATGGAAGGGTATGGCACAAAGGTTAAAGCTATTCAGACTAAACTTGACCAAACATAACACAACCGAACGTCACCTAACTGGAAGTAACGTGCCGAAACCGACATTGCTGTCCTCCCCAAATCCAAGCAGAGCATAATAGAGCGCCGTAGGGCGCAGAATTTCACCGCATAGCTGTGCATAGACAAAAGTTAAACCTATCCCATCTTAACATAGCCTAACCTTACCTAACCAGACATAACATAACTCAACATAACGTGCCGCGACCGCTATTCCTGGCGTCCCGGAGACGAGCAGAGTGCGATAGCCGACAATAGGGCGCTGAAGTCCATAGAATTGCTGTGCGTATCGCAAAAGTCGTAGCTAACCCAACCTAACCCAGCATAGCCAAACACTACGAAGCGTAACCAAGCTGAACCTAACGTGCTACCACCACTATTGCTGTCCTCCACGGAACCAGGCAGAACTTATTAGAGGAGGCTAGGTTGCAGAA
Source organism: Eufriesea mexicana (assembly GCF_001483705.2). Classification (NCBI taxonomy): domain Eukaryota; kingdom Metazoa; phylum Arthropoda; class Insecta; order Hymenoptera; family Apidae; genus Eufriesea; species Eufriesea mexicana. The sequence continues at coordinate 1,095 of NW_016919439.1, forward strand.
ATCCACAGAATAGCTGCGTACAGCACAAAAGTTGAAGCTATACTGACCGAACATAGCCTTATCCAACCTAACCGAACGTAACGTGACCCAACATAACGTGCCGAGACCACCATTGCCGGCCATCCGAGACCCAAGCTGAACATATTAAAGCACTGTATGGAGCAGAAGTCCACCTAACAGTAGACTACAGCACTATAGACGAAGCAATCTCCTCCTAACTAAGCCATTCGTAATAGAACCAAACGTAACCTGGCTCAACCTAACGTGCCGCGGCCACTATTCCTGGCG
>NW_016919440.1:0-1728 GCF_001483705.2 Eufriesea mexicana
TTTCTTGCGTAAATAAGGAGGAACAATTCTATTGGCGAGCTATAGCCATAGCAATGCTATAGAATCAGGCTGGGAAATCCAATTTTATTAACATTTTCTTCCAATTTCGTTTTGAGCTATCTTTCTAGCTTAAATAAGGAGGGCAAGATTCTATTGGTGTGCTATAGCCACTGCAATGCTATAGAGCCTGTCTGGGATGTCCAGTTTTATTAACATTTTCTTCTAAGATCGTGGTGAGCTATCCTTGTTGCATAAATAAGGAGGAAAGATTCTATTTGCGTGCTGTACCCGTTGCAGTGCTATAGAACCTGGATTGAAAATTCAATTTTATTGACATTTTCGACTAATATTGTTGTGAGCTAACTATCTTGCATAAACAAGGAGGAAGAATACTATTGGCGTGCTATTGCTATTGCTATGCTATAGAATCTGGCTGGAAAGTTCAATTTTACTGACATTTTCGGACCATATGGTTTTGAGCTGACCTTCTTTCTTAAATAAGGGGGAAAAATTCCGTTGGCCTGCTATAGCCGTTGCAGTGCCATAGTATCTGGCAGGGAAATATAATTATACAGACAGTATCGTCTAATATCGGGGTGAGCTAACTTTCTTTCATAAATAAGGCGGAAAGGTACTATTGGCGTGCTATAGCCGTTGCAATGCTACAGAATCTGGCTGGAAAATCCAATTTGATTAACATTTTTTTCCGATTTCGTGGTGAGCTACCTCTCCAGCATAAATATGGAGGGAAGATACTATTGGCGCGCTATAGCCATTGCAATGCTATAGAATCTGGCTGGAAAATCCAATTTGATTAACATTTTTTTCCGATTTCGTGGTGAGCTACCTCTCCAGCATAAATATGGAGGGAAGATACTATTGGCGCGCTATAGCCATTGCAATGCTATAGAATCTTGCTGGAAAATTAAATTTTATTGACATTTTCGACTAATATCGTGGTGTGCTAGTTTTCTTGCATTAATAAGGAGCAAAGATTCTATTGGCGTGCTATAGCAATTTCAATGCTATAGAATCATGCTGGAAAATTAAATTGTATTGACATTTTCGTCTAATATCGTGGTGAGCTACCTATCTTGTATAAATAAGGAGGAAATATTTTATTGACGTGCTATAGCCGTTGTAATGCTATAGAACCTGCCTGGAGCATTCATTTTTATTGACATTTTCGGATAATATTGTGGCGAGCTAGGCTCCTTGCATAAATAAGGAGGAAATATTCTATTGGCGTGCTATGGCCATTGCGGTGCAATAGAATCTGGCTGGGAAACTCAATTTTATTGACATTTTCGAATATTACCGTGGAGAGCTACCTTTCTTGCATAAGTAAGGAGGAATGATGCTATTGGCGTGCTATAGCCATTGCAATGCTATAGAATCTGTCTGGAAATTTCTATTTTATTCACATAAACGAATGTTGTCGTGGTGAGCTTACTTTCTTGCGGAAATCAGGAGCAAAAATCCCATTGGCGTGCTATAGCCACTGCAGTGCAACAAAATCTGGCTGGAAAATATAATTATATTGAGAAGTTCGACTAATATCGGGGTGAGCTAACTTCCTTGCATAAATAGGGAGGAAAGACTCTATTGGCGTGCTATATCCATTTCAATGCTATAGAATCTGGCTGGAACATTAAATTTTATTGCCATTTTCGACTGATATCGTGGTGAGCTAGTTTTCTTGCATTAATAAGGAGCAAAGATTCTATT
>NW_016919441.1:0-533 GCF_001483705.2 Eufriesea mexicana
ATGACTGTACTTGCCATTGGATTGAAGGCGTTAGGCGATCTATACGCCAAGCTATAACAGATTGTTGATTTTGATTAGACCTATTCTCTGGCATGTAGATGGCCGTACCTGCCATTGGAATGAATGCGTTAGGCGATCTACTCACCAAGCTATAACAGATTATTGATTTTGAATAGACTTATTCTCTGGCAAGTAGACGGCTGATGAAGGCGTTAGTCGATCTGTTCACCAAGTTATAACAGGTTATAGATTTTGAATAGACCTATCCTCTGGCAAGAAGATGGCAGTAATTGCCACTGGATTGAAGGCGTTATGCGGTCTATTCGCCAAGGTATAACAAGTTATAGATTTTGAATAGGCCAATTCCCTGGCAAGTAAATGGCTGTACTTGCCATTGGTTGAAGACGTTAGGCGAGATATTCTCCAAGCTATAACAGATTATTGATTTTGAATAGACATATTCTCTGGAAAGTAGGTGGCTGTACTTGCTATTGGATTGTCGGCGTTAGGCGATGTATTCACCAAGCTATAAC
>NW_016919442.1:0-614 GCF_001483705.2 Eufriesea mexicana
TAGGAGGCTGTAGCATTGACTATTGTGCTATACACTGCCATTCGGTGGATATCTGCGTTCTACGCCGCTCTAATATGTTCTGCTTGACTCTGGCGAGGCCAGCGGTGTTGGTCTCTGCACGTTAGTCGCAATTATTTTGTGTTTAGTTATGCTAAGTTTGGTTAGGTTAGCATATGATAGCTTTGACTTTTGTGCTATACACGGCCGAGAGGTGGATTTCTGCGATCTACGCTGCTCTACTATACTCTGCTTGTCTCTGGGAGGCCACCAGTAGTGGTCTCGGCGCGTTAGGTTCGGTTATGTTACGGTTCGTTATGTCATGTTTGGTTAGGTTATGCAAGGGTAGCCTTGGCTTTAGTGTTACACACAACTATTCGATGGATTTCTGCGCTCTATTGTAATGCAATATTCTCTACTTTGTTCTGTGGCGGCCAGAAATTGTGTCCACCGTGCATTAGGCTTTGTTATTGTACGTTTGTTTATGATACGTATTTATGATACGTCTGGTTAGGTTTGGGAAGGATATCTTTGACCTTTGTGCTATAAAGTACTATTCGGTGGATTTCTGCGCTCTGCGCAGCTCTATCTTACCATACTCGACTCTGCGGAAGCCA
>NW_016919443.1:0-476 GCF_001483705.2 Eufriesea mexicana
CCTGCTGTAGTTCGGTGAATAGAACGAATAGCGCCTTCAACCCAATCGCAAGTACAGCCATCTTCATGTCAGAGAATTGGTCTATTCAAAATCTATTACCTGTTATAGATTGGTGAATAGATAGCCTAACGCCTTCAATCCAATGGCATGTACAGCCATCTACTTTCCAGAGAATTGGTCTATATAGGTCTATTCGAAATCTATAACCTGTTATAGCATGGTGAATAGATCGCTTAACGCCTTCAATCCAATGCAAGTACAGCCATCAACTTGCCAGAGATTAGGTCTATTCAAAATCTATAGTCTGTTATAGCTTGGTGAATAGATCGCCTAACGCATTGAATCAAATGGCAAGTAAATCCACCTGCTTGCCAGAGAATTGGTCTATTCAAAATCTATAAAATGTTATAGCCTGGTGAATAGATAGCCTAACGCCTTCAATCCAATGGCTAGTACAGCCATCTACTTGCCAGAGA
>NW_016919444.1:0-483 GCF_001483705.2 Eufriesea mexicana
AAGATCATTATTATTGGCACTATCGACTAATATCGTGGTGAGCAATCTTTCTTGCATAAATAAAGAGGGTAGATTATATTGCCGTGCTATAGCTTTTGCAATGCAATAGAATCTGCCCGGAAACGTCAATTTTATTGATATTTTCGACTAATATCGTGGAGAACAGGCTTTCTTGCATCCATGAGGAAGAAATGTTCCATTGACGTGTTACAGCCATTGCATTGCAATAGAAACTGAGTGGAAAGATCAATTTTATTTACATTATCGACTATTATCGTGATGAGCATACCTTCTTTCATAATTAAGGAGGAAATACTCTTTTGGCGTGCCATAACCATTGCAATGCTGTTGATACTGACTGGAATGCTCAATTTTATTGACATTACATTTTATTGACATTTTCGACTAGAATCGTGGCGCACAAGCTTCCTCGCATAGATAATTAGGGTAGATTATATTAGTGCGCTATAGCCATGGAATGCG
>NW_016919445.1:0-1226 GCF_001483705.2 Eufriesea mexicana
TGAATTTTCCAGCCAGATTATGCTGCATTGCAATGGCTATAGCAAACCAAAAGGATCTTTCCTCCTTACTTATGCGAGGAAGTTAGCTCACCACGATATTAGTCGAAAATGTCAATAATATTGCATATTCCAGGAGGATTCTGTAGCAATGCAATGGCTATAGGAAGCCAATAGAATCTTTCCGCCTTATTTATGCAGGAAAATTAGGAAGCCACAATATTAGTCGAAAATGTCAATGAAATTGAGTTTTCCAGACAGATACTATAGCAATGCAATGGCTATATCACGGCAATAGAATCTTTCCGCCTTATTTATGCAAGATAGTCATTTCACCAGGATATTAGTCGAAAATGTCAAGAAAATAGGACTTTCCAGGAAGATTCTATAGCACTGAAATCACTATGGCACGCCAATTGCATCATCCCTCCTTATTTAGGAACGAAAGTTATCTCACCACGATATAAGCCAAAAATGTCAATAAAATTGAATTTTCCAGCCAGATTTTGCAGGATTGCAATGGCTATAGCACACCAAAAGTATCTCTCCTAACGTATGCAAGGAAGATAGCTCACCACGGTATTAGTCGAAAATATCAGTAAAATTGAGTTTTCCAGCAAGATTCGAGTGCATTGCAATGCCTATTGCATGCCAAGGGGATCTTCCCTCCTTATTTACGCATGAAAGATAGCACTCCTCAGTATCAGTGAAAAAAGTCAATAAAATTGAATTTTCCAGGAAGATTCTATAGCACTGTAATGCCTATACCACGCCAATATAGTCTTTCCTCCTTACTTATGCGAGAAAGTTAACTCACAACGATATTAGTCGAAAATGTCAATAAAATTGAATATTCAAGCCAGATTCTATTGCATTGCAATGGCTATAGCACTCCAGAAGGATATTTCCTCCTTATTTATGCAGGATAGTTAGCTCACCAAAGTTAGCTCACCACGCTATTAGTTGAAAAGCACAATAAAATTGAATTTTCCAGCCAGATACTATAGCAATGCAATGGCTATAGCACGGCAATAGAATCTGTCCGACTTATTTATGCAAGAAAGTTAGCTCAGAACGATATTTGTCGAAAATGTCAATAAAATTGAATTTTCCAGGAAGATTCTATAGCATTGCAGTGCCTATACCACGCCAATATAGCCTTTCCTCCTTACTTATGCGAGAAAACTAACTCACAACGATATTAGTCGAAAATGTCAATAAAATTGAAT
>NW_016919446.1:0-980 GCF_001483705.2 Eufriesea mexicana
AGGCCTTTGTGTCGACCAAAAACTGCGTTCTAATCCGTGACGAACAGTTGGCGCGGCCTCGGGTTTGCGATATCCGCCGCTATTAATAATAATAACCGCCCGGTCTGTTTTTCGCTGGAGCAGTCGAGGAACATGGCGGCTCGCATCGGTACGCGTTGACACCCCAACGCCAGTAGTAGAAACATTTTCCTTGTCGTTCCAATGATCTTTGGCGCGACCTGGAACGTTGTCGGCCCCGTCGGCCCCCTCGGCCCCGTCGGCCGGTAGGGGATCGGGCCCGACGATATCCTTGGTCGGAGGGTATTATTCTTTCTCTGATCACGACAATATCCTTCCTTAGCGATTCTTGTTCCAAAGAGAGCTGCGACAGCTGCGATATTATTTTACTCTGCATGTCGTGGGTGTCACGGGTAGATTGTCCTTGCCTCACTGGTGCGGTAGCGGGTGCTGCTTCTGTCATCCAGGTGTGTGAGACCGTTGCCTCGGTCCTCCGCGTGTTTGCTGCCTCAGCCACCTGGATGCATGGACCCAGTGCATCAATCATGTCGTCACCTTGTGTACCTTGTGACGAATATAATTTGCTCGTTTCTAATATTTGGCGTACCACTTCCAAGTTCGAATCTTGGAGCTGCACAACCTTTATCTATTCCGCTTCCGTGATATCGATGGTAAACAGTCCACTGGATTACGACTCAAGTAGTCGACGTGTGCTAATTTTGCACCCGTTCGGAAAACAATATCGAAGTCGTAGTCTTGTAGGTAGACCCACCAACGAGCTACCCGAGGTTGTATGTCCTTTTTCAATGCAGTCGCTCGAATTGCGCTACAATCCGTAATTACTTCAAATCTTACACCCTAGAGATACACGCTGAACACCTTTAACGCGATAAATACAGCTAACGTCTCTGAGTTGTATGAATGATACTTTTGTTCTTCAAGGCTAGTTTTGCGACTATAATACGGGACTACCCTCTTTCCGG
>NW_016919447.1:0-1390 GCF_001483705.2 Eufriesea mexicana
ATCCAATGGTAAGTACAGGCTTCTACTTGCCAGAAAATACGTCTTTTCAAAGTCTATAACCTGACATAGCTTGTTGAATAGAACGAATAACGCCTTCAATTCAATGGCAAGTACAGCCATCTACTTGCCAGAGAATAGGACTGTTCAAAATCTATAATCTGTTATAGCATGGTGAATAGATCACATATCGCCTTCAATACAATGGCAAGCACAGCCGTCATCTTGCCAGATTATACGTCTATTCAAAATCTATAATCTGTTATAGCTTGGAGAATAGGTCTCCTAACGTCTTCAACCAATGGCAAGCACAGCCATCTTCTTGCCAGAGAATAGGTCTGAGCAAAATCTATAACCTGATGTAGCTTAGTGAATAGATCGCCGAACGCCTTCAGCCCAATGGCAAGTACTGCTATCGTCTTGCCAGAGAAGAGGTCTATTCATAATCAATAATCTGTTATATAATGCTGAATGGATCGCCTAACGCCTCCAAGCCAATGGTAAGTACAGCCACCTACTTGCCAGAGCATAGGTCTATCCAAAATCTATAACCTGTTATAGCTTGATGGATAGATCGCTTATCGCCTCCAATTAAATGGCAATTACAGCCATCTACTTGCCAAAGAATAGGTTTATTCAGAATCTATAATCTGCAATAGCCTGGTGACTAGTTCGCCTAACGCCTTCCATGCATTGGCAAGTACAGCCATCTACTTGCCAGAGAATAGGTCTGATCAAAATCTATAACCTGATGTAGCTTGGTGAATAGATCGCCGAACCCAATGGCAAGTACTGCTATCTACTTGCCAGAGAATAGGTCTATCCAAAATCTATAAACTGTTATAGCTTGGAGAATTGGTCGCCTGACGCTTTCAATCCAATGGCAAGTACAGCCATCTACTTGCCAGAGAATATGTCTATTCAAAATCAATAATCTGTTACAACATGGTCAATAGATCGCCTAACGCCTTCAATCCAATGGCAAGTACAGCAATCTACTTGCCAGACAATACGTCTATTCAAAATCTATAACCTGTTATAGCTTGGTGAGTACATCGACTAACGCCTTCAATCCAATGGCAATTACAGCCATTTACTTGCCAGAGAATAGGTCTATCCAAAATCAATAATCTGTTATAGCTTAGAGAGTACGTCGCACAACGCCTTCAATCCAATGGTAAGTACAGGCTTCTACTTGCCAGAAAATACGTATATTCAAAGTCTGTAACCTGACATAGCTTGGTGAATAGAACGAATAACGCCTTCAATCCAATGGCAAGTACAGCCTTCTACTTGCCACAGAATAGGACTGTTCAAAACCTATAATATGTTAGAGCTTGATGAGTAGATCGCCTAACGCCTTCAATCCAACGGCAAGTATATCCATCTACTT
>NW_016919448.1:0-1831 GCF_001483705.2 Eufriesea mexicana
CATTAAATTTTGTTGGCATTTTCGACTAATATCGTGGTGAGCTAACTTTCTTTCATAAATAAGAGGAAAGATACTATTGGCGCGCTATAGACGTTGTAATGCTATAGAATCTGGCTGGAGGTTCCAATTTTATTCATTTTTACGTCTAATGCCGTGTTGAGCTAACATTCTTGCGTCAATAAGGAGGAAAAATTTCATTGGCGTGCTACAGCCACTGGAGTGCTACAGAATCTGGCTGGAATATATGATTATATTGACATGTTCGACTAATATCGGGGTGAGCTAACTTTCTTCCGTAAATAAGGAGGAAAGACTCAATTGGCGTGCAATTGCCATCGCAATACAATAGAATCTGCATGGAAAATTCAATTTTAATGTCTTTTTCAAATAATATCGTGGTGAGCTAGCTCTCTTGCATTAATAAGGAGGAAAGACTTTATTGGCGTGCTATAGCCATTGCAATGCTATAGAATCTGCCTGGAAGATTCAATTTTATTCACATTTTCGTCTAGTGTCGCGGTGAGATCACTTTGTTGCATAAGTATGGGGGAAAAGTTCCATCAGCGTGCTATAGCCACTGCAGTGCAACAGAATCTGGCTGTAAAATCCGATTTTATTGACATATTCCTCTAATATCATGGTGAGCTAGCTTTTTTGCATAAATTAGGAAGAAAGATTCTATTGGCGTCCTATAGGCGTCGCAATGCTATACTATCTTGCCGGAAAATTAATTTTTATTGAAAGTTTCGACTAATATCGTGCTGTGCTAACTTTCTTGAATAAATCAGTTGGAAAGATTCTTTTGGCGTGCTATAGCCATGGCAATGCTATGGAATGTGGCTGGAAAATTCAATTTTATCGTCATTGTAGACAAATATCGTGGTGAGTTAACTTTCTTGCATAAGTAAGGAGGTAAGACTCTATTGGCGTGCTATAGCCATTGGAATGGTACAGAATCTGACTGGAAAACGAAATTTTATTGCCATTTTCGACTAATATCGGGGTGAGTTATCTTTCTTGCATATATAAGGAGGAAAGACACCATTGGCGTGCTATAGCCATAGAAATGCAATAGAACCTGGCTAGAAACTTTAATTTTCTTGACATTTTCGACTAATATCGTTGTGAGCTAACTATCTTCCATAAATAAGGTGAAAAGATTCTATTGATGTGCTATAGCCATTGTAATGCTATAGAACCTGTCTGGAACATTAAATTTTAGTGACATTTTTGGACAATATCGTGGTGAGCTAAGCTCCTTGCATAAATAAGGAGGAAATATTCCATTGTCGTGCTATGGCCGTTGCAGTGGAATAGAATCTGACTGGAAAATTCAATTTTATTGACATGTTCGACTAATGTCGTGATGAGCTAACTTTCTTGCGTAAATAAGGAGGAAGAATTCCATTGGCGTGCTATAGCCAATGCAGTGCTACAGAATCTGGCTGGAAGATATTGCTTTATTGACATTTTCGACTAATATCGTGCTGAGCTAACTTTCCTGCATAAATAGGGTGGGAAGATTCTATTGGCGTGCTATAGCCATTGGAATGCTATGGAATCTGGCTGGAAAATTCAATTTTATCAACATTTTCGACTAATATCTGGGTGAGCTAACTTTCTTGCATATATAAGGAGGAAAGATACTCTTTGCGTGCTATAGCCATTGGAATGATACAGAATCTGACTGGAAAACGAAATTTTATTGCCATTTTCGACTAATATCTGGGTGAGCTAACTTTCTTGCATATATAAGGAGGAAAGATACTCTTTGCGTGCTATAGCCATTGGAATGATACAGAATCTGACTGGAAAATAAAATTTTATTGAT
>NW_016919449.1:0-472 GCF_001483705.2 Eufriesea mexicana
AATGTGGTCCCAGCACTTTAGGGAGAGTTAGGTTACGTTCGGGTAGGTTAGATTTGTTTCCGTCGCGATAGTGTATCTTTGACCTTTGTGCTGTGAGCTGAATTGAGCCGAATTTCTGCCCTCTATTGTGCTCTATTATTAGCTGCTTGGCACTGCGGAGGCCAATAAATGTGGCCTCGCTAAGTTAGGTTGGGATAAGCTTCGTTTGGTTACGTTACGTTCGCTATTGTTCGGTTAGGATAGCTTTGAGCTTTGTGCTCAATACAGCTATCCCATGGCCTACTGGGCTCTACTGCGCTCTATCATATCCTGCATGTCCCTGGGGATGCCAGCAATAGTAGTCGCGGAACGTCAGGTTGTGCTATGTGATGTCTGGCTAGGTACGTTTGGGTTGGGTTTGCTCATTCTCTCCTAGACTTCTGAGATACGCACTGCCCTCCGGTTGATTTCGACTTTCAATGTTGCTCTACCA
>NW_016919450.1:0-1437 GCF_001483705.2 Eufriesea mexicana
GCAATGTTGTTATCGGCCCGTTAGGTTGAGTTCGGCTACGTTAGTTTGGGTTATGCTAGTATCAGTTAGGTTTGGATATCTTTGACTTTTCTGCAGTACACAGCCATCCAATGTATTTCTGTGGCCTACTCGCTTCTCTAATTTGCTTTGCATTGCCATGTATGCCAGCAATAGTGGACACGGCACATTACGTTGTGTTAGATGGCGCTTGGTTAGGTCAGGTTTGGTGAGGTTTGGACGGTACAGCTTTGATTTTTGGGCTGTACAATGCAATTCGGTGGATTCCTGCGCATGGCTTTACCATACTCTGCAAAGACACCCGGGAGGCCAGCAATGGCGGTCGCGGCACGTTAGGTTTAGTTACTCTACGTTTGGATATGTTACGTTAGGTCTTGTCAGGTTGGAATATCTTTGACTTTTGTGCTATACGCTGGTATTCGGTGAATTCCTACCCTCCACTTTGCTCTACCCTAATGTGCTTGACCTAGCGGTGGCCGGAAATAGTTCTTGCAGCGCGTTAGGTATAGTTAGGCTCCGTTTCGGTATCTATCGATTGGTGGGATTACGATTGGATAGCTTTGACCTTTGCGCTATGCGTTCTTGCTCGGTAGATTTCTGCGCTGTACTGTGTTGTATCACACCATGCTTGTGTCTGTGGACGCCAGGAATTGTGGTCGTGTCACGTTAAGTTGAGATATGTTACGTTTGGTTATGTTATACGTTGCTAGGTTAGGATATGGTATCTTCGACCCGTGCGAAATACATCGCTTTCGGGTGGACTTCTGCGCTCTATTGTGCTCTAGTATGTTATACATTGCTCTGTGCAGGTCAGCAATAGTGGCACAGGCCCGTTAGGATGTGCTGGGTTACGTTTGGTTATGCCAGTGTATGTCACGGTTGGTCAGGATGGCTATGACTTTTGTGTTATACACTGCTATTCGGTGGACCTCTGGGCTCTACTGTGCTTTAGTATGACCGGCTTGGATCTGGTGAGGACAAAAATAGCGGTCTCGGCACGTTAGTTTGAGTTCCGTTACGTCTGGTTATGTTACGGTTGGTTAGGTTAGGGGAAGGCGGCTTTGACTTTAGTGCCACACTCTGATATTAGGTGTATTCCTGCTCCCTAGAGAGCTTTAATATTTTCAGCATGGCTCTGGCAAAGCCAGCAATGTTGGTCTCTGCACGTTACGATGAGTCAGGCTACGCTAGTTATGGTTGGGTTATGCTACGTTTGGTAAGGATAGCTTCAACTTTTGTGCTGTTCACTGCTATTCGGTGGATTTCTGCGCTCCACTGCGCTCTAGTATGTCCTGCTTGGCTCTGGGGACGGCAGAAATTGCGGTGTCGGCACGTTAGAATGGGTCAGGCTATGTTTGGTTATGTTCTGCTGGTTTGGGTTAGTCCTGCGTAGCTTCGACTTTTCAGATAGAGAGAACG
>NW_016919451.1:0-528 GCF_001483705.2 Eufriesea mexicana
TGTACGAATGGATATTTTTATGGACGTATGTATGGATGCATGTATGAATGAATGTATGATTGTGTGTATGGATGTACGTATTGATGTTTGTATGCATGTTTGTATGGGTGGATGGATTTGTGGATGGATGTATGGATGGATGGATGTATGGATCGATGGATGTATGTATGGATGTACGTATGGATTGACGGATGTATGGCAGAATGGATGTATGGGTGTATGCATGGATGTATTTATGGATGTATGCATGGATGTATGTATGGATGTATGGATGTTTGGATGGAAGGGCGTATGTATGGATGCATGTATTGATGGATGTATGGATGTATGTACGGTGGTCTGTGTGGATATATTTATGGATGTATGTATGGATGTATGGATGGTTTTATGTATGAATGTATGTATGGGTGTATGTATGTATGTATGGATGTACGAATGAATGATACGAATGAATGGATATAAGGATGGATGGATGTATGGATGTATGGATGTATGTATGGATGTATGTATGGTTGGATGGATGTATGG
>NW_016919452.1:0-887 GCF_001483705.2 Eufriesea mexicana
TGCATATCACAAGAGTCCAAGATACCCCAACATAGCCTGACAAAACCTAACATAGCCAAACGTAGCAATGCTCAAAATAACGTGCAGCGACCACCGCTCCTGGCCTAACTAGGGCCGAGCAGATTGTAGTAGAGCAATGTAGAGCGCAGAAATCCAACGAATAGCAGTGCACAGCACAAGAGTCGGAGGTACCCTAATCTGACTTAGCCTTACCTAACCTAACCCTAAGTAGCAAAGCTCAACATGATGTACCGCGAATACTGCTGCTGGTATCCCCAGAGCCAAGCAGAATATAGTAGAGTACAGTAGATAACAGAAATCAACATAATAGCAGTGTAAGCACAAAAGGGGAGATATCCTAACATCACGTGACCAAACCTAACCTAATCAAACGAAGCATATCTCAACGAAACCTTCCGCGACCGCAGCTTCTGGCAACCCCGGAGCCAAGCAGAATATAGTAGAGCAATGTAGATCACAGGTAACCACCGAAAATCTGTGTACAGCACGAAAGCAGAGGCCGTCCTAACCAAACTTTACCAGCCTATCCTAACCACACGTAATCTAACCCAACCTAACGTGCCACTACCGCCATTGCTCGCCTCCCTAGAGTCGAGCGGATTATAGTAGAGTAATATATAGCGCAGAAATCAACCGAGTAGCAGTGTAAAGCACAGAACTAGAGGAAATCCTGACCAAACGGTCCCAACCTGACGAAAGGTGACGAAATGTAACTGAACCTCACGCGCCGAGACCACTGTTACTGTCCACCCCGATCCAAGCAGAACACGTTAGAGCAAAGTAGAGCGCAGGAATTTACCGACTAGAAATGTATAGTAAAAAAAGTCAAAGTAGCCTACAGTAACCTGGTCAAACGTGACATAGCC
>NW_016919453.1:0-1239 GCF_001483705.2 Eufriesea mexicana
TGTCACTAAATTTGGGCTTTTCAGACATATTCTGTTGCAATGCAATGGCTATAGCAAGCCAATAGGATCTTACTTCGTTGTTTACGCAGAAATGACTGCTCACCTCAATATTTGTCGAAAATGTCAATGGAGTTGATCTTTTCAGGCAGACTATATTGCAATGCAATGGCTATAGCATACCACTAGAATCTATCCACCTTATTTACGCAGAAAGGTATGCTCACCGCAATATTAGACGAAAATGTCAAGAAAATTGAACTTTTCAGTAAGTTTCTATTGCAAAGCCATGGCTATAGCAAATGAATAGGATCTTTCCTCCTGATTTATGCAGAAAATATTGCTCACCACGATTTTTGTCGAAAGTGTCACTAGAACTGAACTTTTCGGGCAGATTCTATTGCAACGCAATGGCTATAGCAAAAAATAGAATCTTTCCACGTTATTTACGCAGAAAGGTTTGCTCACCGCAATAGTAGGCGATAATGTCAGTAACATTGAACATTTCATTAAGATTATATTGCAATGCAATGGCTATAGCAAACGAATAAGATGTTTCCTCCTTATTTATGCGGAAAATCTTGCTCACCATGACATTTGAGAAAATGTGAATAGAATGATCTTTTCAGTCAGATTCTGTTGCAATGCAATGGTTATAGCAAACCAATGAATTCTTTCCTCCTTATATGCGCTGAAAATTTGCTCAACAAGGTATTAGTCGAAAATGTCAATAAAATTGATCTCTTCTGCCAGATACAGTTGCAATGCAGTGGCTATAGCAAACCAATGAAATCCATCCTCCTTATTTGCGCAGAAAAGCTTGCTCAACAAGATATTAGTCGAAAATGTAAATATAATTGAACTTTACAGTCAGATTGTGTTGCAATACAATAGCTATAGCAAACGAATTCGATTTTTCCTCCTTATTTATGCAGAAAATCTAGCTCACCTCGATATTCATCGAATATGTCAATAGAATTGAACTTTTCAGTCAGATTCTGTTGCAAAGCAATGGCTGTAGCAAACCAATTAGAATTTTTCCACATTATTTACGCAGAATGGTTTGCTCCGCGCAATATTAGGCGAAAATGTCAATAAAATTGAACAGTTTAGTCAGATTTTCAGTAAGTTTCAATTGCAAAGCCATGGCTATAGCAAATGAATAAGATCTTTCCTTCTGATTTATGCAGAATATATTGCTCACCACGATTTTTGTCGAAAGTGTCACTAGAACTGAACTTT
>NW_016919454.1:0-292 GCF_001483705.2 Eufriesea mexicana
CGCGATAGGGACGCGCGATTTTCTCGGCGGACACCGCGCGTCGTCGACGACGCGCCCGAGTGTTCAGGCGCCGGGCGAGCACGCAGAGCTCCCGGAGCTGCGCGATTTCAGCCGACCACCGGTGCACTGCACCACGCGAAGGTGGCTCCTTCACGAGCGGCATGAACGCACGTGCTTACGGAACCCCGATTGAGCAACCGGAGATCCAAGCCCGCTGCCCAATCTTGCAGGGCCTCTCCCCGAGCGTCTGTTCGCGGGGAACCCCACGCCACGGAGTGGGCGTTGAAGTCCC
>NW_016919454.1:473-794 GCF_001483705.2 Eufriesea mexicana
CCCTGGCGATGATCGCCACGGAGCCGCCCCGATCCCCGAACCACCCGTCTTGGTCCAGGATACGGTACGGCTCTGCGGCAACAGCCAGCCCGACACCAAGCTCAACGAGCGTCTGCAGGACAGGTCCTGCGACGCCCGTGAGTGGTTCACGTTGGCTTGGAGCACCATGGACGACGTGAAAGTTAGGCTGGTTAGGTTAGGTCCTTGGCCTCCTCCTGGCCCCCCTACCCTTGGTCCGGCTGCGGGCCCGGTGCTCCACCGGTCGGCGGGCCCTTCGCGGTCGCGTTCGCGGAGACGGAATTCGCGGAAGCAGCTTTCGAA
>NW_016919455.1:0-1139 GCF_001483705.2 Eufriesea mexicana
AAAAAGGAGGAAAGATACTATTGGCAAGCTGTAGCCTTTGCAATGCTTTAGAATCAGGCTGAACAACTCAGTTATATTGACATTTCCGACTGGTATTGTGGTGAGCTACCTTTTTTGCATAAATAAGGAGGAAGGATAATATTGGCGTGCTATAGCCATTGCATTGATATGGAATGTGTTTGGGAAATTCAAATTGATTGACATTATCGACTAATACCGTGGTGAGCTATCTTCCCTGCATATATAAGGAGGAAAGTATTAATTGGCGTGCTATGGGCATTGCAAAGCTATAGAATCAACCTGGAAAGTTCAATTTTATTGACACTTACGACTTGTATCGTGGAGAGCTAGCTTTCTTGCATAAAAAAGGAGGAAAGGTACTCCTGGCGAGCTGTAGCCACTGCAATGCTGTGGAATACGGCCGGAAAATTCAATTTTATTGACATTTTCGACTAATATCATTGTGAGCTAGCTTTCTTGCACAAATAAGGTGGAAAGATACTATTGGCGCGCTATTACTATTGCAACGCTATAGAATCTTCCTGGAAAATTTAATTTTGTCGACATTTTAGGCTAATATCGCGGTGAGCCACCTTTCTTGCATAAATAAGGAGGAATAATTCTGTTGGCGTGCTATAGCCATTGCAGTGATACTGAATGTGGTCGGAAAATACTAATTTATTGACATTTTCGAATAATATCATGGTGACCAATCTTTCTTTCATAAATAAGGAGGAAGGAAACAATTGGCGTGCTATAGCCGTCGCAGTGCTATAGAATATGCCTGGAAAATTCAATTTTATTGACATTTTCGACTAATATTGTGGTGAGCGAACTCTCTTGTATAAATAAGGATGAAAGATACTATTGGCGCGATATAGCCATTGCATTGATATAGAATGTGTTTGGAAAGATCAATTTTGTTGACATTTTCGACTAATATCGTGCTGAGCTGTCTTCTTGGCGTAAGTAAGGAGGAAAGATACTTTTTGAGTGCTATAGCCATTGCAATGATATTGTTTGTGGCTGGAAAATACAGTTTTGATGACGTTTTCGACTAATATCGAGGTGAGCTGACTTCCTTGCGGAAGTAAGGAGGAAAGATGCTTTTTGAGTGCTATAGCCATTGCAATGATATA
>NW_016919456.1:0-1971 GCF_001483705.2 Eufriesea mexicana
ACATCCATACATACACCCACACATACATCCATACATACATCCATACATACATAATTACATACACCCATACATCCGTACATACGTCCATCCGTACCTCAATCCGTCCATACATCCATCCATCCATACAGCCACACATTCATAAATCCATCCAACCATAGACGCAGCCATCCATACATCCATACATCCTCACATCCATACATCCACAAATCCAGCCATCCATGCACTCGTCCATCCATACGTACATCCATACATACGTCCATACATACATCCATACATTCATGCATCCAAACAACTCTACATCAATACATCCATCAATCCATATATCCTGTCATACACACAAAAATCCATCCGTACATCCATTCATCCACACAACCATACATCCATAAAGCCATACATCCGTACATATATACATCCATACATTCATACATACGTACATACATCTATCCATACCTCAATCCATCCATACATCCATCCATCCACACAACCATTCATCCATATATACATCCATCCTTACATCCATCTTTCCTAACATCCATCCATCCATACATCCACCCATCCACACATCCATCGTACCATACATCCATCCATCCATACTAGCACCCATCCATACGTTCATCGATCCAAACATCTATCCAGCCTTACATCAACCCATCCATACATTCATACATCCACACATCCATAAATCCATCCATCCACCCACGCATAAATCCATCCATCCATACATCCGTACAACCATACATACATCCATACATACATACATCCGTCCATACATCCATACATACATCGACACATACATCCATACATCCATCCTTCCAAACATCCATCCACTCATACATCCAGCCATCCATAGAACCATACATATATAGATCCATACGTCCTCACATCCATTCACCCATCCATACATACACGCATCCGCACATCCTCCCATCCTTTCACTCACACTTCAGTCCATCCACCCATCCATTCATGCACCCACAAATCCATACGTACACATATCCGTAAATCCATACATCCGTACATACGTCCCTTCATACATCAATCCATCCCAACATGCATTCATCCACACATGCACCCATCCGTTCATCCATCATTCCATACACCCGTCCATCCATACGTCCACCCATCCATACATCCATCGAACCATTCATCCATCAATCCTTACATCCACCGATCAATACATCCATCCATCCATACATCCACACACATATCAATACATACATCCTTACATACACCCATGCATTCATCCATACATACATCCATACATACATCGTTACACACAACCGTAAATACATCCATACACACATCCATACATCCATACATACATACATCCATACATCCATACATCCATACTTTCTTACATACATACATCCATACATGAATCCATCCATACATCCAACTTTCCACACATCTATAAATCCTCACATCCGTACATCCATTAATCCCACAATCCGTACTTCCATCCATCGATACTTCCATCCATCCATACATACATACATATATAAATTCATATATCGGTACATACGTACATTCGTCCAACCATACGTCAAACCATTCATTCACCCATCCATCCATACAGCCATCCTTCCATACATCCATCCATCCATACATCCAGCCTGCAATCCATCCATCCATCCATGCACCCATAAATACATCAATACGTACAACCACCCATCCATACATCCAACCATCCATACAATGATGCCTCCGAAAATCCACCCACCAATCCATCCACCCATCCATACATCCATACATACATCAATACATACATCCATACAGACACCCACACATACATCCATACATACATCCATACATACATCCTTACATACATCCATACATACATCCATACATCCGTACATACGTCCACCCATACCTCAATCCATTCATACATCCATCCATCCATACGGCCACCCATCCATACATCCATCCGTTCATGCACACATCCTTCCATACATGCACCCATCCATACAACCA
>NW_016919457.1:0-5129 GCF_001483705.2 Eufriesea mexicana
CTATCCAAACCTCACCCATGCTAACATATACTAACCGAACGTAAACTATCTCACCTTAAAATGACGCAGTCCCTACTCCTGGCCTCCATAGAGTATGGCAGAGCGCATTAGAGCACAGAAGAGATGAGAAATCTGCCGATAAGCAGTATGCAGCACAAAAGTCGATGGAACCTTATCCTAACCTAACGAATCGTAACACAATCAAACGTAACCAAACTCAACCTAACGTGCCGCCACCTCTGTTGTGGGCCTCACCAGAGCCAAGCAGAACATATTAGAGAGGGTACGGCGCAGAAATCCATTGAATCGCAGTATACAGCGGAATAGTCAAAGTATCCAGAAGTAACCCGTACTAACAATACCCACCCTGACGCAGCCAAACAAAATGTAACGTGCTATGACCGCAATTGCTGGTCTCCCCAGAGTCGAGAATGTTATAGTTGTGCATTGCACTGCGGAGAAATCCTCGGTATAGCAGTGTATAGCACAAAAGTCAAACTTAAGCTATCCCAACCAAACCAAGCGAAACATAGCGATACGAACCTAACTGTACCTAACATACCTAGAAAACCTTTGCTGACCTCCGGAGAGCAATACGTAACATATTAGAGCACAGTAGGGCGCAGAAATCCACCTAGTAGCAGTGTACAGCACAAAAGTCAAAGCTACCTTATCTTACCAGATAAAAGCTTAATACGACCGAAGGCAACCTAAATAAACCTAACGTGCAGAGAACACTATTTCTGTCCTCCCCAGAGGCAAGCAGAATATACTAGAGCACTGTAGAGCGCAGAAGTCTATAGATAAGCAGTGCATAGCACAAAACTAGAAGCTATCCTTACCAAACTTAGCCTTACATTTCCTATCCGAACGTAACTTAACCCAACATTACCTGCCGTGACCACTGTTGCTGGCCTTCCCAGTGCCAAGCCGAACATACTAGACCAACGTATAGCGCTGAAACATACCGTAAAGAAGTGTATAGCACAAAAGTTAAAGCTATCGCCTCCTAACCTAGCCAATCGTAACATAACCGAACGTAACATAACACAAGCTAACGTGCGGCGAACACGATTGCTGGCCTCCCCAGAGCCAAGCGGAACAAATTAGAGGAGAGTAGCGCGCAGAAGTCAAGCGTATCGCTGTGTAAAGAACAAAAGTTTAAGCTACCATATCCTAACCTGCCCGAACGTAACGTAACCGAAGGTAGCTCAACTGATCCTAACGCGCCGAGACCGCTATTTCTTGCCTCCCCAGAGCCAAGCAGAGTATACTAGAGCACAGTTGATCGCAGAAATCGACCGAAGAACGGACTACACCACGTAAGTCGAAAGTATCCAAACCCGACCCTGGCTAACATAATCTAACCAAACGTAGCCAAACCCAACCTAACGTGCCGAGACCACTATTACTGGCCACCCCATAGTCGAGCAGAGTATAGTAGAGCAATGTAGAGCGCAGAGATCCGACGGATAGCAGTGTATAGCGCAAAAGTCGAAGCTAACCTGTTCTAACCTCTCCAAACGTAATATAGGCGAAACGTAACTTAAGTCAGCATATCGCGCCACGACCACTATTTCTGGCCTCCCCAGGGTCGAGAAAATTATAGTACGGCAATGCAGATCACAACAAACCAACGATTAGCAGTTTATAGCACAAAAGTCAATGCTATCATATCCAAACCTATCCAAGCCGAACCAATCGGAACGTAACATATCTAAACCAACCATCTCGAAAGCACAATTCCTGGCGTCCGCGGAGACAAGCAGATGCTAGTCGTGCAATGCAGTGCACAGATGCCGACCGAATGGCAGTGTATAGCACAAAAGTCAAAGCTACCCAACCCAAACATATCCTGACATAGGCAAGACAAGCGTAACATAACTCAACCTAGCGTGCCGAGGCCACCGATGCTGGCCTACCCGGAGTGGAGCAGATCATAGTAGAGCACACTGGAGCGCAGGAAGCCGCGAAGTAGCAATGTACAGCACAAAAGTCATAGATACCCTCACCTAACCTAACCAAATGTAACATAGTCGAACGTGACATAACTCAACCTAACGTGCCTTGACCACTATTGCTGGCATCCCCAACGCCAACCAGAATATACAAGAGAGCAGTAGAGCGCTGAAGTCATCCGCATTGCAGTGTACAGCTCAGAAGTCGAAGATATATAATCCATACCTGCACCAACCTAACCAAGCCAAACTAAGCTTCACTCAACATAACGTGCCGAGAGCTATATTGCTGGTCTCCCAGGTGCCAAGCACAACGTACTAGAGCTGAGTGGAGCGCAGAAATGCACCAAATAGCGGCGTGTAACGAAAAAGTCAAAGATATCCTCTCCTAACATGTCAAACCGTAACATGACCAGACGTAACATAACTGAGCCTAACGTGCCGCGACCGCTATTGCTTGCAACCGCAGAACCGAGCAGAGAATATTTCTGGAGAGCAGAGAACAGAAATCCATAGGATCGGAGTGTATAGGAGAAAGACCAAAGCTGGGCGGACCAAACACAAACCAATATAACCTACTAAAACATAACATAATTCAACGTAAACTGCCGCGAGCACTGTTACTGGCCGCCCCAGGGCCAAGCAGAATGTAGTAGAACACAGTAGATCGCAGAAACCCGACGAACATCTGTGTATAGCACTAAAGTCATTGCTTCCCTATCCTAACCCAGCCAAACGTGACGTAGCATAGCGTGACGTATCGCATCCTGGCGTGCCGAGACCACAATTGCTACCCTCCCCGGAGCAAGGTAGAGCGTGTAAGAGGAGAAGAGAGCGCAGAAACCCATAGAATGGCAGTATATACTACAAAAGTCAAAGCTACCATATCCTAACCTAACCACGCGTGGCATAGCCGAACGTAACATAATGCACCCTAACGTGGCGAGACCGCAAAGTAGGGCGCAGAAATCCACCGCATTGCAGTGCATAGCTCATACGTCGAAGATATCCTAACGTATACTGACCTAACCTAAGCTAGCCAAACGTGGTATGAACCAACGTAGCGTGCTGAGGCTACTGTTGATTGACTGCACGGAGCCAAGAACAAACTGACGCAGAATTGCAGCGAATAGCAGTGTGTAGCGGCAAAGTCAAAGCTATCCTCTTCTAATATAGCAGATCGTAACATATCCCAACGTACCCTAACTGAATGTAACGTGCCGTGATCACTATTGCCGTCCTCCACGGAGTGGAGCAGAACATATTAGAGGAGAGTAGGGCGCAGAAATCTATAGAAGCGCAGTGTATAGCAGAAAGGTCAGAGATATACAAACCTAACCCAAACTTACATAAACTAACGAAACATAGCCTATCTCGACATAACGTGCCGCCAACACGTTTGCAGGCCACCGCATGGCCAAGCGGAATATGTTAGAGCACAGTAGGGCTCAGAAATCCGCCGAATAATAGTGTATAGCAGGAAAGTTGAAGCTATCCTGAACAAATAATGCTTAACCTAACTGACCAAGCATAAGATAACGCACCCTAACATGCGGAGTCCACTATTGTTGTCTTCCCCAGAGTCAAGCCGAATATATTAAAGCACTGTTGTGTGCAGATGTCCACCGAATAGCTGTGTATAGCACAAAAGGCAATGCTAACATATCCTAAACATGCCAAGCGTAACACAGCCGAAGGTAACCTAACTATTGTTAGCGTGCAGAGACCAATATTTCTGGCATCTCCAGTGTCGAGAAGAATGTAGCTGAGCAGCGCAGAGTGCCGAAATCAACCGAATAGTAGTGTATATCACAGAAGTCAAAGCTAACATCTCTTAACCTACCTAAACGTAACGTTACCAAGCGTAACCTAGCTCAACCTAACGTGCAGTGACCACTATATCTGGCCTCCCTAGAGCCAAGCGGAGCATATTAGAGGATAGTTGACCGCGGAAATACATTGAGCCGCAGTGTAAAGCAGGAAGGTCAAAGCTACCTTATCATAGCCTAACCAAGCGCATCAAAACCTAACGTTTCCTATCTCAACCTTTCGTGCAGAGAACACTATCGCTGGCCACACCAGAGCCCAGCAGAATATAATAGAGCACAGTAGAGCGCAGAGATCCACCGAATAGCGGTGCATAGCATAAAAAGTGAAACCTACCCTATCCGAACGTAGTCAAACGTAACATAGCCTAACTTAACGTAGCTCAATCCAACATGCCGAGACCACCAATTCTGGCATTTCCAAAGTCGAGCAGGGTGTAGCAGAGCTATGTAGAGCGCAGCTATCCGACGAAAAGTAGTGTAGAGCACAAAAGCCAAAGCTACATTTTCCTAACCAAACCAAACGCAACTTAACCAAACCTAACCAAACTCAACCTAACGCGATGAGACGCCTTTTGCTGCTCACCGCAGAGCTATGCAGAAGATACTAAAAGAGTAGAGCGCAGAAATCCATAGAATAGCAGCGTATAGCACAACGGTCAATGGTACCATTTCCTAACCTAACCAAACGTAACATAAACGAAAGTGACAGAGCACAGCCTAACGCGCCGAGGGTACAATTGCAGGACTCCAAAGAGCCAAGCAGAACATACTAGAACACATTAGTGCATCGAATCCCACCGAATAACAGAGTACAGCACACAAGTAGAAACTAACCTATCCCAACCTAAGGAAATGTAACATAATAAAACGTAACTGTATTCAACCAAACGTGGCGGGACCACTATTGCTTGCCTCCCCAGAGCCAAGGAGAATATGCTAGAGAGCAATAGAGAGCAGAAATCTGCCGCATTGCAGCGTATAGCACCGCACTCATTGGTATCCAAGCCTCACCGGATCTAGACTAGGCTTACCAAACGTACCCTAAATCAACACAGCGTGCAGGGGCAACTATGGATGGCCACCCCAGAGCCAAGCAGAGCATTATGTAAAGGAGTAGAATGCAGAAATCCACCGAACAGCAGAGTATAGCACAGATGTTAAAGCCATCATAACCTAATATGACCAATCTTCACATTACCAAACGTAAAACGATACAACACAAAGTGCTGCGACCGGTATTGCTGGCCTACCAGGGCCAAGCGGAATACAGTAGAGCTTTGTAGGGCGCAGAAATCCTCGTAATGGCAGTGCGTGGCACAAGAGTCAGAGTTACCCCATCCAA
>NW_016919458.1:0-510 GCF_001483705.2 Eufriesea mexicana
TATAGCACGCCAATTGAATCCTTCATCCTTATTTATGAAAGAAAGCTACCTCACCACAATATCGGACGGAAATGTCAATAAAATTGAATTTTCCAGCTGGATGCTATAGCATTGAATGGCTATAGCACGCCAGTAGAATCTACCCTCCTTATTTACGCAATAAAGTTAGCTCACCACGATATTAGTCAATAAAGGCAATAAAATTGAATTTTACATCCAGATTCTACAGGACTGCAATGGCTATAGCTCGCCAATAGAATCAATCCTCCAAATCCTCCATATTTATGCAAGCAAGTTAACTCAACACAATATTAGTCGAAAATGTCAATAAAATTGAACTTTCCAGCGTGATTCTATAGCATTGCGACGGCTATAGCAAACGAATTGTATCTTTGCTACTTGTATATGCAAGAAAGTTAGCTCACTACGATGTTAGACGAGAATGTAAATAAATTTGAATTTCCCAAACACATTCTATATCAATGCAATGGCTATATCGCGCAAATAGTA
>NW_016919459.1:0-269 GCF_001483705.2 Eufriesea mexicana
GATGCATGGATGTATGGACGGCGGGCTGTATGGATGGATGGATGAATGGAAGGATTCAGGTATGGTTTGACGGATTTACGTATGTAGGGATGTATGTATGTATATATCTATGGATGTGTGGATGGATGGAGTTATCTATGGATGGAAGTGCGGATGATAGGATTTATGTATGTGTGGATGGATGGATGTTCGGCTGGATGGATGTTTGGATGGAGGGATACATGGATGGATGGAAGGTTGCATGGATGGATGGAATAAGGGTTTTATGT
>NW_016919460.1:0-624 GCF_001483705.2 Eufriesea mexicana
GTTTGGAGAGGATATCTTTGGCTTGAGTGCTATAGTCGTATAATCGGTGGATTTCGGCGCAAAGCAGTGCCCTAATATGTAAAGCTCGGCTGTAGGAAGGCCAGTAGTAATGGCCTCGGCTCGTTATTTTGAGTCATGCTACGTTCAGTTAGGTTGGGTTAGGCTACGTTTGGATACAATAGCTTCAACTTTTGTTCTGAACACAGCTATTCGGTGGATTCCTGCGCTCCCCTGTACTCTAGTATGTTCTGCTTGGCCCTGCGGCAGGCAGCAGTGACGGTCCCGGAACGTTAGATTGAGCTAGGCTATGTTTGGCTATGGCGTGTATGTTTGGGCTAGGCTTAGGTAGCTTAGACTTTTCCGATATACACTGCGATTCTATGGGTTCCTGCGTTCTGCTCTCCACTAACGTGTTCTGCTTGGCTCTGTGGAGGCCAGCAATGGTGCTCGCGGCATGCTAGGTTGAGTTAGTTTACGTTCGCTTACGTTACGGTTGGATAGGTTAGTAGAGGATAGGTTTGAAGCTAGGTTACGTTCGGCTATGTTACTGTTGGTAAGGTTAGGAGAGGATAGGTTTTACTTTAGGGCCATAGTCTGCTATTAGGTGGATGTCTGCGCTCTACT
>NW_016919461.1:0-413 GCF_001483705.2 Eufriesea mexicana
AACACAACCAAACGTTATCTTACTCAAACTAACGTGAGCCGATCACTATTGGTGGCCTCCCAAACGCCAAGCTAAACATATTACAAGAGAGTAGAGCGTAGACGCTCATAGAATGGCAGCAAAAGCCAAGGACTTCCTGACCTTAGCAGACCTAACCTGACCTAACGAAACGTAATCTAACAAAGCCTGGCATGCCGCGACGAGTAATGCTGGCCTCCACAGAGCCAAGCAAGGTATAATAGAGGAGTGTCGGGCGCAGAAATCCGTGGAATCGCAGTGTCCAGAAGAAAAATCAAAGCCATCCAAACCTTACCATAGCTAATATAACCTATTCAAATGTATCCCACATTGACCTGAAGTGCCGAGACAACTATTGCTGGCCTCACCGTCGCGAACCTGGGCATATTAGAGGA
>NW_016919462.1:0-246 GCF_001483705.2 Eufriesea mexicana
ATAGCCATTGCAATGCTGTAGAATCAGGCCGGCAATTTCAATTTCATTGTCATTTCCGACTAATATCGTGATGAGTTAACTTTCTAGCATACATAGGTAGGGAAGATCCTTCTGGAGTGCTATAGCCATTGCAATGCAGTAGAATCTGGTTGGAAAGTTCAATTTTATTGACATTTCCGACTAATGCGGTGAGCTGACATTCTTGCGTAAACATGGAGGAAACATTATATTGGCAAGCTATAACCA
>NW_016919463.1:0-1165 GCF_001483705.2 Eufriesea mexicana
TTATGCTACGTTTGGTTAGGTTAGAATTGGGCAGGCTAGTTTAGGATATCTTTGACTTTTGTTTTTTACACTGACAGTCTATGGACTTCTGCGCGCTACTCTCGTCGAACACGTCTTGCATCGCGAACGGGAGGACGGCAAGGGTGGTCTGGGCACGTTAGTTTGCGTTATATCACGTTTGGATATGTTAGTAAGAACCAAACGTAACCAACCTCTTCCTAACGCGTCTCGAACATCACTGCTGGCCTCCAGAGTGTCAAGCAGAGCATATTAGTGGAGAGTAGAACGCAGAGGTCCGTGAAATCGCAGTGTCCACCAGAAAAGTCGTAGCTATCCGAACCTAAACTAACCAGCAGGACATGACAGTACATAGCATGAACCAACCTATCGTTAGGAGAACCATATTGCTGCCCTCCCCAGTGCCAAGCAGAGCCTACTAAAGCAGGGTACAGCTTATATATGCAGCGGATAGCAGTGTGCAGCACAAAAGTTAAGGCCATACCAGCCAAACATATCCTAACCCAACCTACCCGAACGTAACGTGTCTCAAAGTAACGTGCCGAGGCCACTATTGCTGCACTCACCAGAGCCAAGCACGACATACTAGAGCACAGTAGAGAGCAGAACTCCACCGAATAGCAGTATAAAGCACATAAGTTCATGTTATCCTGGCCAAATATACCCTTATCCGGCCTAGCAGAACGTAACCTGACTGAACGTAACGTGCCGAGGCCACTACTGTTGCCGATCCCAGAGCCAAGCTGAACAAATTAGAGCACTATTGGACGCAGAAATCCACCTAATAGCGAACGGTAGCACTAAAGTCAAAGCTATCCGCTCCAACCTAGCCAATCGTAGCGTAGCCAAACATAACATAACTCAACCAAACGTGCCGCAATCACCTTTACTTTCCTGCACAGAGCGAAGCAGGTCGCGCTAGAGGAGAGTAGAACGCAGAGACCCATAGAATCGCAGTGCATTTCAGAAGTGTCAAAGCTACTTAAGCCTAACCAAGACCAGCGGGACATAGCCAAGCTTAGCCTAACACAACCTAAAGTGCCGAAACCGCTATTGCTGCAAGCCTAACAGAACCTAAGGTGCCGAAACCGCTATTGCTGCTGCTGGTGCCCCCCCCCCTGAGAAAAGCAGGACATACTAAAGCATA
>NW_016919464.1:0-4221 GCF_001483705.2 Eufriesea mexicana
GTACTAGTAGAAAATTAGCATTAACTCGTACGTTAAGCTAGCCAAACTTCGAATCCAATGCCGCTTCAAAACCTTTTGCTTGTAATTCTCCACTGAATCGGTAATCGCTTTTGCCACATGATTGCGCTATATTGCGTCCAATATAAGTTAAATGAATATTCCTATATCTTCTCCAAATCTTCTTCCCTATTCTCATTCGTGGGTCAATTATCCTGTTCAAGGTTTAGCGTTAAATATCTAATGACGATGCGTGGAATGTCGGAAATAAGTAATTCCACGCGTTATTTAACACCCGACGCCTCGTACGCCGCTTTAAGTAATATCGTCGAATTTTCAGCGGGAAGCCTTCGAACCGCTATTTTTCCCCAACGATTGGATCGCCGAGAGCAAAGTGCTGAAAATGCACTCTGTCGATGGGACACGTTCCGAGGTCTAATTCCAATTCCTTCGTTACCCCATACCAGGATGGATGCCAGCGGGCGCGTAACGGATGTAAGTAACGCGCGTTTGCGACTGTCCTTACGACACGCCTACGGGATGAGCAATGGCCACTTGGCAGGAGCGCTGGCGAGCGGCAGTGAAAGGGCGAACAACATACGCCTACTTCAGCAGCGTCCTGGAGAGGGTCAAGGATAAATGGATCCACGTGGATCACCATGTGACACAGTTCCTCAGCGGCCACGGTGACTTCAATAACCTGCTGAAGTACTTTGGCTGCAGCGAAACGGAACTGTGCGACTGCGGAGAAGTGGAAACGCCGAGGCACGTCATAGAAGATTGTCCACTCTGTAATAAAAACTGGCGCGTATTGAAAGAAGGGCACGGCGGTCACAGATTCAGGTGGCCAGTAGAAAGTCGCATCCTCAATTCAGGAAGGGCGCTCCGTCACTTTCGGAAGTTGGCTCGCGACGTACTCTCCGCCAAGGAGAAGAAATGGCGGGAAAGGAGAGAAGGAACAACAACAAGAGGAACCCGCCGTGGCGGAGGGAGAAGACGCGGTGTGGAAGAGGAAGAAGTTAGTAGAATAAGTGGACAAAGAAGAAGCACAAGGCTGGTCCAAGCAGAATCCAAGCGGAGCAGGACTGATCGCTGCTATGGAGAAAGCAGCCAACAGGGACAAGCTAAAAAGACTGCCCGAGGAGAGGATCATGACCGACACAGGAGGACAAGAAGAAGCAAATACAACAGGTAAGAGCCCTGCGACCTTTGACGCAGGCGGTACCCACAGATACCGTGGCGGTGCAGTACTATCGACAAATGCCATCCCGTTGGGACGGAGCGAAAGCTGGCAGCTCTGCCTCCACTTGGCCCCCGCTGGTAACGAGGCTCCAGGGCGCGAGACGGTCTGGAGGCTTGGCCGAGGGAGCTGCTTCCCGCAAGGGTAGGTCCTTCTTGTCCCATGAATCTTCAACGGTGAGGGCAGAGTCCTTCCAAGCCTCGTGTGAACAACTACACACGCGTTCCTCTGCATGGGTGACGCTAGAAGGTACAATAACATCTTCTTCGAGAAACCGTTATACAGCATTAGCTCGAGGTACGGCGCGGTCGCCAAACGGCAGGCCCCGATGACGCACACAATACTTGTCCTTACGACTCCATTAAGGCCCATGGAGACATTCTGTTGGATCTCATATCCATGCCAGACCTGAAGTGGCGCAAGGGTAACACGCCATTTCGCGTACCAACCCGGGCGTACTCCTTAAGCCTACTAAGGGTCACGTGCGGGTTGGCGTCCTCCGCCGGTTGGACATTACCTTTTTTATTGGTATGCTGCCGATTTCAAATTCGCATACAACACCTGCCGTTATATCCCAAAGGTATCAGGTCACGGCATAGCTGCGCAAAGGCGCCGAAAGCTCAAGAAACGATAGTTGTTCTTACGACACCACTCAGATGCTACGGTCGACCTTAATAGGCCGTAGTAAGTGTTTGGGGACCCAACGGTATCTAGCTGATGTGCACCTAAATCGAGGTGGGCCAGCACCCTCAGAGCGGTAATGGTTCGCCAGGAACGGAACGACCTGTACTCCCGTGATCACCGGTAACACGGGGGACCGATTTAGCCCTGGCTGGCTGTCTACGTATAGTCCGTCCGTCGGTCACTGTGTTGGAATCGTGGTGGCAGTGGTTGGAGCCTACCCCGCAGGCAAGTGTTCTAGAAGCCCGGCGTGAGAGTTGCGCATCGTACAGCCCGGATGCTGTCCTGCTGAGACAGGAGGCATTTAGAAAGGTCCCGTCCCAGAACCAATGGAGACCATTGGGTCTAGCGCCCCAATTAGTCACATTGGCAGAACCGACTGTGTCCTGTGGTACTTTCGGTTCACGCTGATTGTGCGCATCCCAATCCCACAATAGGGGGCGTGTGTGTGTTTATCTCCATCGCTCGCGCGGGTGTGGATGGCTGGCACAGGTTGGTTGCCTGAAACAGTCTACCTAAGGACCATTCATGTCCTTACGACAATGTACAATATTTGCGGCGTCATGCTGCCAGCATTTCTACATTCACCTTGCAAACGGGCGCGAGAGCGAAGACCCACGGTTTCACAGATTCGACTCTGATGCATTTGGAACACGCACGAGACTGAAAGACAAGAAACGGAAGAGATACTTCAAAGGGCAGGAATACCAGAACTGGCCACATATTCGATATCGGGGAGTCATTGGTATGATTTTCCTTGAGTTAAAAATTCCACCGGCGATCTCTCCCTTGATACTCTTAAAAGTTGTTTGCATTCACTTCCGTCCTATACTACGGGGTTATTAGTTATGGGAATGTTTGGTTATACACGTGGCACGGATTTATTGCTGGATTCGTGGTTCTTCGTAATTGTGGTATATGCGTTGATTGTTGTGCAGCTCGTTATTTTAATTAATGTTGGCTGGTGGACTGAATTTGCTGTTCAAGCTGTAACCCCACAGTGTTTTATTATTCGGAGTAAATAACTTGGAACATTGGTTAACTAGATAGCTCAATATGGTTTGGTCGGAAGCATGAATTATTGCTCAATATCGTAACATTTATTAGTATCTAGCTTACTTGCTTGAAGCTTTATCTATACGTGACTAACCGACCTGAAGAATTAGAAGAAAATTATTACAGTGTGGTACAAAGCTAACGGTAGCAAAGGAAAATAAAAATAAAACAAGGAAGTAAAGGTAAATGTAAAAATATACATATATACAGAGAGACGAGGTGTGTGTAAGTATAAGAAAAAAAGAATTTTCCACAGAGATTTGCGGCACAACAGCTGTTTTATAGAGTGATGGGATTGACTGGATGGATATAAGGCATAATATGTATTGTTAACACTAGTAATGGTTATATGAATATCTGAGTAGTATGCAAAAGCAGATTTATGCATCTGTAAATGATGAAGGTACTGTCGTCTTGAATAAAAGGTTGGTACATTGATTGAGGATTTTTTCTATATATCAGAAAAGTTTACAAGGCTATTGAGCTCTTCATAAGCAGAAAGTATACCAAAGACGTCCCTCGCTCCTTCTAAGTGTTCAAAATGTGTGATGAGGGCATGAATTCCTAGGTATGACGCTATACTAACTTGGGCTATCCAATATGACGTGAAGCTAAACGTTACAAGAGGTATCGCACTATTCCTACGGAGCCTGTATGCAATTTAAGGTAAGGTGCCCCTATTATTCAAATACTTAGTTCGATAGCTTGGATTCCTGTTAAATTTGTTGCTTTGACTTATGTTGTTAATTAAATTGAATTGACTTATGTATTGTCATTCAATGCTTTGTCATACTTAACTATCTAGCCTAGTTGTATTCCATTCATTCCTTTAAATAGTGTTATACCGTCATTTGGGACATAACTATCCCTTCATTGAGAATTATAGATTTTGGACTAAGTTTTTCAATTTTCGGTCGCAGATGATAATCTTCACAAGATTTTAAGAATTTCTACATTCTCCGGGACATATTGGAAACGTTAGGATACATATTTTATCAGAATCAAGCATAGAATTTGGAAGCTCCGCAATGTGGCCTTATTTTTACACACCTCTATAATATATAAGTCTTATAATGCAGCTAGCTGTACTATGTCATTGAAATATAGTTTAACCTCGATAGATATCTTTTCGTATTATAAATAAACGATGTACGCAAATACAGAAATATTTACAAACTACGTAAGAATAAGTTTCCAAGCTATCCATACAATTCAAATTTTAGTTCTGACCCATTTCATCATGAACG
>NW_016919464.1:4713-7615 GCF_001483705.2 Eufriesea mexicana
TATCGTTAAAATCCTGAAGACAATGATTAAAACAATAAATGAAGGTGAAAGACGATTCATCTGGTGCTGATATGAGCACTTAAAGAACGTAACGAAATACAGTTCAGGAAGAAAATATATGGCTTTGTTTTCACGTGTGCAAACATGGAATTATCTAGAACAATTTGCGAAAACTAGTCGTAATATGTATAACAATATGGAGTAATGTACAGTTAATTGAGAGGCGATTTAAACGATGAGGACTATGATAAAATTATAGAATCCGAATTTGTATAGATTATTCCCAAACGAAGCAATAAAGAAGTATTAGCAGTGGTAGAGTGTTTTCGTATGGAAAACGTACAAACCGATGAATTGCTGTCGCATGCGAAACAATAAGGGCAATGGAAAGTCAGCGAGGAATTTACATAGAAGAATGAGGACAATAATACAAAAACAATGTCAATTATGAGATAAAATTGCACAAATTGAAACCCAAGAAGATCCCATACTCAATTCGTGAAAGGTGATCTCATGTTCCTCGCAATGCTAACATGCTCGTTTAGTTTAAGTAACGACTATATGGTAATAACTGAACAAGATGTAACTACACGTGAAATATGGAAATGAAGTTTCTCGTTATGTTCTATTTTAATTTCACCATAAATGGCAACAACCGGATAACATAAGTACATACAGGAAAGGTTTCGAATTGTTACGTGAACATGGCGATATTTTTTCGAAGCGAAAACGGTCAATAACAATGAACGTGACACTCAAGGCAACACCGTGCCGAGAGGGCCATCATTGGAGAGCGAAGAGCAACGATCGTGGTACGCGAAAAGTGTGATCGGCGCACAAGCTGGACCGAGCTTCTTCCCCTGGGACTCTGGCACCCTCGCACGCTTTGTTCTGTTCGGAAGCTGTGCATTCAGAAATGGGACGCGTTGTCTTGGCCTTTACAAGAGGCTTTGTCGCCGGAAAAGCAGATGCACGGGTCTCGCGATTTTGTTATTATACGGTTATAATATGATCACAATTGGATCACCCTTATTCTACCAGTTCTTTCATTTATGCACTGAAAGTCACTTATTGGATCGCTCTTGTGGTATTGATTCTTTTACTTAATGAGTATGGTACAATTAATGTGGCGCGCTATAACTATCGGTAAAGGCTGGTAGACGACACAAATGAAATCGTACTGCGCTTAAGTTGCATGAAGTGTGTGATATTACTAAAATAATACTATGCGGCGCTGATCTGAAGCAGTAGTAAAGCTTTGCAACAAGAAATCTAAAGTTTTTGTTGCATTCGCTGAAACTGTAATCCAGTGACGCCGAAGTTGCATGAAATTTGCAATATTACGAGAACGAGGTATTTCTGTGCAGTTATAAGGCAGTAGAATATCTTCGCCCAAAAACAGCAAATTTCTAAAAATTCGCTGAAACCGCGAACAATCGACCCTGCAGTAACTGCGAATGTGTGACATTGCTAAAATGGTGTTACCATGTGCAGACAGGAAGCATTAAAAAGACTATACCGCAAGAAAAGCAAGTACTCTAAAAGTTCGCTGAAACTGTATTCAAACTGCGCCGAGAATGTATGAAAAAAATTGATCCTTCCACTTATAACTCTGGAATTGCCGTTGAATTTGAACCATCAGCGCATAGACTTTTCCAACGAATACAGTATGTGTTGATGTCGGTTCCGTGTACCTTATTGTCAAGTCGAAGTGTCTCAAGCGATAATTGACCTATGGATTGGTAATTCCCTAATTGCTATAGAACATACGTTATCAGTGTACTGATTAATAAAATGGATATCGTACAGTGATGGTGGCTGTACTCTGCCCTGTATTGGAAACTTTAAATGTTCGAAACTGAAACTGATCTAATCATTGATTCATCTAGAATTGCAATACGACTCAGGTGAAGGGAGTGTAGGTTAATACAACAGTTGTAGGAATCTGCAGATGTCCCACCACAGTACTGCATTGTAGTACACAGGCTGTAGAATTATGTAGATGCCTATGCTCAGTACTGTATTGACATATGTAAATACCTACGGCGAAGGTTGCTCCATCCGTTGATCATTCTAGAGTTGGTATAGTGTTTAAATCATCAACGAACGGACTAATCTACCAGCTACAGTGCCCTGTCCGTGATACACAAAGTACCATACTGCCAATGGTAAATACCTACAGCCATAACTGTACTACACGTTGATTATTCTAGGATTGCTGTGGAATATAAGTGACTAGCGAACAAATTATCTCAACGGCTGCACTGCTTTGTCGGTGAACGTTCTAAGAACCCTGCTGCCAACTGGTCCATCTATAACTAGCCTACACACTGACACTTCCAGTGTTGCTAGAAATTTAATCACCAGTAAATTTATACAGCGGCCACATTACTGTGGTGATGCACTCAGTAATGTGGTGTCAGTTGTTAATATCTATAGAGAAAATCGATATACCTTTTGCTACTTTGGAGTTGCTATAAAATTAAATCATGGGTCAGCAGATTAATCAAACGGCTACAGTGCTCTGTTCGAGGATATACTAGTCACCGTGCTCACAATTGTAGATATCACTGGCCATAACTGATCTATACAAAGATTATTCAAGACTTGCGGCGGCATTTCAATCATCAGTGTACAGATTAAGCCAACGGTTACATTACTGTGATGATGGCTGTGCTCTGCATTTTGATGACAGTTGTTAAGTACTCGAGCGGTAGTGGATCTGTCTTCCGACATTCTAGGATTAAAATTTGAGGCATCAGTGAGCAGATTAATCCAGCGGTTAGAGTGCTCTGATGCATTACGTGCTGAGTATCGTACTGCCAAATGTGAATATTCTTAGTCATGCCAGATATACGTGGAATATTACAGAATTGCTGTGAACTTAATCATCTGTGAACAA
>NW_016919465.1:0-620 GCF_001483705.2 Eufriesea mexicana
ACAATAAAATTGGACTTTTCCGTCAGATTCAATTGCAATACAATGGCTGTATCAAACCTATAGTACCTTTCCTTCGCTTTTATACAGAAATGTTTGCTCACCACGATATTAGTCGCGAATGTCAACAGAATTGAACTTTTCAGTCAGATTCAGTTGCAATGCAATAGCTATAGCAAGCCAATAAAATCTTTCCTCCTCATTTATGCAGAACAGTTTTCTCACCACGATATTAGCCGAAAATGTCAATCGAATTGAACTTTGTAGTCAGATTCTATAGTAATGCGTTCGCTATACCAAAGCAACAGAATCTTTCATCCTTATTTACGCATACAGGATAGCTCACCATTAAACGAAAATGTTAATAAAATTGTACTTCTCAGCCATATTCTATTGCAATGCAATGGCTATAACAAACGAGTAGGATCTTTCCTTCATGTTTATGCGGAAAACCATGCTCACCACGACATTAGTCGAAAAACTCAATAAAATTGAACTTTTCCGTCAGATTCTATTGCAATACAAATGCTGTATCAAACCTATAGAATCTTTCCTTCGCGTTTATACAGAAAAGTTTTCTCGCCACGATATTAGTCGAAAATGTCAATAAAATTGAACTTTTC
>NW_016919466.1:0-441 GCF_001483705.2 Eufriesea mexicana
AATAAATTTGAATTTTCCATACACATTCTAAATCAATGCAATGTCTATAGCCCGCCAATAGCGCCATTCCTCCTTATTTATGCAAGAAAGATAGCTCACCACAATATTAGACGAAGATGTCATTAAACTTGAACTTTCTAGACAGATTCTACATCATTGCAATGTGTACAGCACGCCAATGGAATTATTCCTCCTAATTTACGCAAGAAAGGTGGCCCACCACGATATCAGCCGCAAACGTCAATAAAATTGAATTTTGCACCCGGATTCTACTGCATTGCATCTGTTATAGCTTGCCAAAAGGATCTTTCCTCCTTACCTATTCAAGGAAGTTAGCTCACCACGATACCAGGCGAAAATGTCAACAAAATTGTATTCTCCAGCCACAATATATATCATTGCAATGGCTATAGCACTCAAAAAGCATCTTTCCTCCTTACT
>NW_016919467.1:0-372 GCF_001483705.2 Eufriesea mexicana
GGGGACTACGGCGGACACCCGCACCAAAGCTGCTTCACAGCGGTGAGGGATTCGTGGCGATCTCCTGGAACGTCGTTGTCGTGGTGGGGTGCTACGTCTCCCCCAGCCGCGGCCTCTCGTCGTGCGAAAGGATCCTGGACGAGATCGGAGGATTCCTTAGTGGACACATAGCTCATCCGGTTCTGGTCCTGGGGGACTTCAACGCCCACTCCGTGGCATGGGGTTCCCCGCGATCAGACGCTCGGGGAGAGACCTGCAAGATTGGGCCGCGCGGTTGGATCTCCGGTTGCTCAATCGGGGTTCCGTAATCACGTGCGTGCGGTGGAACGGCACGTCCATCGTGGACTTGTCGTTCGCATCGCCGGCGTCTGT
>NW_016919468.1:0-1056 GCF_001483705.2 Eufriesea mexicana
GGTGAGTTAGGCTACGTTCAGTTAGGTTGGGGTTGGACAGGTTGGATAAGTATATCTTCCACTCTTGTGCTATACACTGCAATGTGGCCGACTACGGCGCTCTACAGTGCTCTAGTATATTCTGCTTGGTCCTGCAGGGGCTAGCTATGATGGTCTCGGCAAGTTAGGTTACCGTGCAGGGGCTAGCTATGATGGTCTCGGCAAGTTAGGTTGAGTTAAGCATCGTTCGGTTGTGTTACGTATGTTTATGATAGGATAGTGTAACAACGACTATTGCGCCGTGCAATACGATTCTATGGATTTCTGCGCTCTACTCTTCACTCAGAAGTTCTACTTGGCTCTGGGGAGGTCAGCAAATGTGGTCCCGGTATGTCAGGAAGAGTTTGGTTATGCTTGGTTACGCTCTGTTTGGTCAGGGTAGGATAGGAGAGCTTTGTCTTTTGCTATATACAGTGCTATAGGGTTGATTTCTGAGCTCTACTGTGCACCCGTGTGTTCTGCCTCGCCCTGTGGTGGCCAGCTATAGTGGTGGCGGCACGTTTGGTTAAGTTAGGTTACGCTTCGTTCGGTTAGCGTAGGTTAAGTTTGGTCATGTTGGCTGAGACGTTCGTGCTACTCACAGCTTTTCTATGGATTTCTGTCATCTAATCTCATCTAATATGTTCTCCTTGGTTCTGGGCATAGCAGAAATAGTTGTCTAGGCATGCTAGTTAGAGTTATCTTACGTTCTGCTAGGTTAGGTTCTGTCAGGTTTGGATAGGATATCTGAGACTTCTGTGCTGTATACTGCTATTTGCTGGCTTTCTGCGCTCTACAGTGCGCCATTATTTTCTACCTGGCACCGGGGAGGGCAGCAATAGCTTTCACGGCAGGTTAGGTTGAGTTAGATTGCGCTTGGATAGGTTTGGTTAGTCTGGATTCCGGGCGATTCGCCGTTGTGACGCTAGCTGGATGGGGACCAGGGTCGTGCGCGGTTACCGCACGGTTTCCTACCAGGCGTCGATCGCCGTGGCGGGTACTCCGCCGTTCGATCTGCTGCCGTTGGGGGGGGGGGGG
>NW_016919469.1:0-1482 GCF_001483705.2 Eufriesea mexicana
GAATGATGTATGTACGGATGGATGAATGTATAGATGGATGGCTTTATTGATGTATGGATGTATAGTTGTATGGTTGTATGTATGTATGGATGTACGAATGTATGGATGTGCGGATGAATGGATGTACGGACGTATATATGTATGGATGTATGGATGTATGGATGTATGGTTCTACGGATGGATGGATGTATGGATGTACGAAAGTATGGATGTGAGGGTGAATGGATGTACGGTTGTATGGATGTATGGATGTACATATTTATAGATGTATGGATGGATGGATGAATGAATGGATGGTTGTATGGATGGATGGACGTATGGATGTATGTATGGATGGATGTATCGATGTATGTATGGCTGGATGGATGCACGGAAGGATGGATTTATGGATGTGTGGATGTATGGATGTATGGATGGATGGATGGATGTATGTATGGATGCATGGATCTATGGATGTATGGACGAATGGATGTATGGGTGTTTGTATGTGTGCATGTATGGAAGTATGGGTGTACGGGAGAATGGATGGGCGGATGTATATATATGTATGGATGTATGGATGTATGGGTGAATGGATGGATGCATGTATGGATGTATGTGTGTGTAGCTGGCAGGATATATGGATGGATAGATGCATTGATGTACAGATGTATGGACGCATGTGTGTATGCTTGTATGGAGGTATGTATGTATCTTTGTATGGTTGTATGTATGGACGTATGGATCGATGCATGTATGGATGGGTGGATGTATGAATGGTTGGATTTAAGGAATGATGTATGTACGGATGGATGAATGTATAGATGGATAGCTTTATGGATGTATGGATGTATTGTTGTATGGTTGTATGTATGTATGGATGTACGAATGTATGGATGTACGGATGAATGGATGTACGGTCGAATATATGTATGGATGTATGGATCTATGGATGTATGGATGTGCGCATGTATCGTTGTGTATATGTACGATTATATGTATGTACGTATGTGTGGCTGTATGGATGTATATATGTATGAATGTATGGACGGATGGATGTATGTATGGATGTTTGTGTGGATGTATGTATTGATGTATGGATGAACGTATGGATGGATGGGCTCATCGGTTGATGGATGTTTGGATGAATATATGAATGCGTGGATTGATGTATGGGTAGACGGATGTACGGATGTATGGATGTACGGATGTATATGTGTGTGGATGTTTGGGTGTATTGTTGGATGGATGTATCGATGTATATATGTATGCATGTGTGGAAGGATGGATGTAACGTTGGATGGAAGTATGTATGGATGGATTTATGGATGTATGGATTTATTAATGTATGGATTTATGTTTGGACGGATGAACGGCTGGATGGAGGAATGGATGTAAGGGTGCGTGAAGCTATGTATGTATGTGTGTATGGATGTATGCTTGGATGGATGTATGTATTGACGTATGTATTGATGTATGGATGGATGTATGGATGGTTGGAAG
>NW_016919470.1:0-658 GCF_001483705.2 Eufriesea mexicana
CCGTCCTAACATAACAAAGCGTAACATAACCGAACGTAACCAGACACACCTAACGTTCCGAGACCACTGTTGCTGGTCTCCCGAGAGCCAAGCAGAATATACTAGAACACTACAGAGCGCAGAAATCCTACGAATAGCAATGAATGGCACAAAAGCCGAAGTAGCATGTCCTATCGTAGTCAAACCAAGCATATCCAAGAGTAGCCTATCACAAACTAACGCGGGGATACCACTATTGTTGGCCTCCACATAGACAAGCAGAGTGTACTACAGCACAGTAGACCGCAGAAATCCATCGCATAACGGTGTATGGCACAAAAGCCTAAGATAACCTAACCCAACCGGACCTAACCTAACACAACCAAGCGTAGTCTGACCCCAAACAACACACCGCGGTCGCTATTTATGGCCTTTCATAGATCAAAGTAGAGCGTATCAGGGCATATTAGAGCGCTGAAATCCACCAAAAAGCAGGGTGCAGCGTAACAGTCGGAGTAGCATGTCCTAATACAGACAAACGTAACATAGCCCAACCGAAGATGACGAGACCACTATTGCTGGCCTCCACAGGGACAAGCCGAATGTAATGTGCTATGGAGCAGTAGTGCGCAGATATCCATCGCATGGTAGTGAACAGCACAGGATTCGATGATATCCT
>NW_016919471.1:0-707 GCF_001483705.2 Eufriesea mexicana
GGCCTCCACCAAACTCGACCCGGCGGCCTTCACCAGGGTGTCGTCAGCGTAACACGTCAGGCTGAGGCCGCGGCGGAGGGGAGTGCGCAACACGGCGTCGTACGCGAGGTCCCAGATTATCGGCCCGAGTACCTATCCCTGTGGAACCCCGCAGTTCGACGCCCGCACGGTGGACGGGTATCGTCCGAGGTACTCGATCGAGCGCTCCGCCAAATAGTCGCCGTTCACCGCCATCATGTATTGGGGAACCCTGTGGTCCAACAGGGCACGCAGGATGGCGGCCCAGGGCAGGGTGTTGAAGGCGTTGGCGATTTCCACACCGACCGCCAGCACCACCCCACCACGGTCGACGGCAGCCTCCGACAGGGTACGAACTCGCTTGATCGCGTCAATCGTCGACCGACCATGCCGAAATCCGAACTGGCTGACGCTGAGATCGGGACGCACGTCCGTTAAATGCTCTCGGAGGCGGGCAGCTAGAACGCGCTCGGAGAGCTTGCTCGCCTCGTCGAGCAGGCATATCGGCCGATATGCCTTCGGAGAGTTCGGCGACTTCCCTAGTTTCGGGATCAGCACGGCCCTCGCTCTCTTCCAACAGGCCGGGAAGCGACCGGTCCTGAGGCAGCTGTCGGACAGCCGTCGCACACGGTCAACCCACGCTTCCAGAGCCAGGGCAAAGGTTCGGCCTGGGATGCCGTCCGGTCCGG
>NW_016919471.1:1707-2248 GCF_001483705.2 Eufriesea mexicana
ATGATCGCCACGGAGCCGTCCCGATCCCCGAACCACCCGTCTTGATCGAGGATACGGTACGGCTCTGCGGTAACAGACAGCCCGACACCCAGCTCAACGAGCGTCTGCAGGAGCAGGTCCTGCGGTGCCCGCGAGTGGTTCAGGCTGGCTTGGAGCACCATGGACGACGTGAAAGTTAGGCCGTGGCCATAGCCTCCTCCTGGCCCCCCTTCCTTTGGGCCGGCTGCGGGCCCGGTGCTCCGCCGGTCGGCGGGCCCTTCGCGGTAGCGTTCGCGGAGAAGGAATTCGCGGACGCAGCTTTCGTACTGGCGCTCGCAGGCGCCGAGGCGGACACTTCGCCCGCAGGCGCCTGGCGAGCCGCGCAGTTTGCCTTTGTCGGGCAGCACGCCTTGCTGCCCAGGCGCTTGTTGGAGGGGCGGACGAGCCCGGCGCCAACCGGGCACACGGGTGCAGGCGCACTGCACCCACCGGCACGGTAGCCCGCCGCGCCACACCTGAAACAAGTGTCGTTGCGGTCCACCGCGCTAGAGCATCCGTTCCT
>NW_016919472.1:0-2312 GCF_001483705.2 Eufriesea mexicana
TGGATCGTTTCAACTTTTGTGCTGTACACTGCTGTTCGGTGGATATGTGCGCTCCACTGTGCTCTAGTATGTTCTGCTTGGCACCGGTGAGAGCAGCAATATCGTCCTCGGCATGTCAGACTGAGCTATGAATGGTATGTTCTGCTTGGCACCGGTGAGAGCAGCAATATCGTCCTCGGCATGTCAGACTGAGCTATGCCATGTTTGGTTATGTTCTGGTAGTCTGGATTAATCCAGGGTAGCTTTGACTTTTCCAATGTACACTGCGATTCCATCAATATCTGCGTTCCACTCTTCACTAATGTGTTCTGCCCGGCACTGAAGAGGCCAGCGGTAGTTGTTACGCCACGATGGGATGAAATATGTTACGTTTGGTTATGTTACGATTGGTTAGGTTAGGAGACGGTAGCTTTGACTTGAGTGCCTTAGTCTGCTATTAGGTGGATTTCTGCGCACTAGAGTGCTCTAACATTTGCAGCTTGGTTCTGGGAAAGCCGGCAACAGTGGTCTCGGCACGTTACGCTGAGTCAGGATACATTCGGTTAGGTTGTGGTATGATAAGTTTTGCTAGGATAGCTTCAACTTTTGTGGTTTACACTGCTAATCTATAGATTTCTACGCCCTACTGGGCTCTGGTACGTCCTGCTTGGCTCTGCGGTGGGCAGCAATACCGGTTTCGCTACGATTGGTTGAGGTAGGTCATGTTTGGATATGTTCTGTCGTTTTGAGATAGTTTTGGGTTGCTTCGACTCTCCTGATGTACACTGCGACCTTGTGGGTTAGGTTTGGTTCGGTTAGGCTAGGTTAGGTTAGGTTAGGCTATGTTTGGGTTTGTTCTGTTCCTTTGGGTTAGGTTCGCGTGGCTTAGTGTTTCATATATACACTGCGATTCTGTGGACTTCTGCGATCAGTTGTCGCGGCGCGTTATGTTGTGTTTGGTTACGTTTGGTTGTGTTATGCTTGGTTCGGTTACGATCGGTTGCTTTGACCTTTGCGCTGTACACTGCTATTAGGTGGATTACTACGCTATACTGCACACTAATATGCCCTGTTTTGCTCAGGGGGGAGGGGCAAATACAGTGGCCGCGGCATATTATGTTGTGTTAGGTAACGTTTGGTTAGGATAGGTTAGGCTTGGTTTGGTTAGAATGGATTTGAGTTTTGCTCCTTACACAGCTATTCGGTGGTCTTCAGCGCTCTTCATTGCTCTACTATAGTCTACTCGACTATTGAGAGGCCATTAACGGCGGTCGTGGCAATGTAGGTTGTGTTATGAAGCGCTTAATTAAGTTACGTTTAGTTAGTTAGGACTGGGTAGCTCTGACTTTTGTGTAATAGACTGCTATGCGGTGGATTTCTGCGCACGACATTTCTATACTGCACTGTGCTCGTCTAAGGTTAGACCAGAAATAGCTGTCGTGGCGCCATAGGTTGAGTTTCGTTTCGTTCGTTTGGGTTGGGTTCGGTTAGGTTAGGGCAGGGTGGCTTTGACTCATATGCTGTACACTTGCATTTCATGTGCCTCTTCGCTCTACTCTCTTCTAATATGCTCTGCTTGGCGCTGGGGAGGCCGGCAATGATGCTCTCGGCAGGTTAGGTTGTGTTATCTTTCGTTTGGTTATGTTACGTGTGGATAGGTTAGGAGAGGTTTGCATGGATTCTTGCGATATACACTGCCTTCCAGTGGATTTCTGCGCTCTACGTGGCAGTACTACGCTCTGCTTGTCTATGGGGGGCTAGTAATAGTGTTCTCGGCACGTTATGTAGAGTTAGGCTACGTTAGGTTGGGCTATGTTAGTCTGGACTTGGTATGGATAGCTATAACTTAAGTTGTATAAACTGTTTTTCGGGGTACTTCAGCGCTCTCCTGTGTTCTTGTATGTTCTAGTCGGCTCTGTGTAGGCCAGTAATAGTGTGCTATGCACATAAGTTTCAGATAGATTACGTAAGTTTATGTTACGTTTGGTTAAATTAGGACAGGGTAGCTTTGACTTTTGCGCTGTACACCGCTATTTGGTGGACTTCTACGATATACATTTCTCTAATGTGGTCTGCAAGGTTCTGTGGAGTCCAGCAACAGTAGTCTCGGCACCTGCTGTTGAGTTAGGCTAAGTTCTGAGTTACTGCGCTCTAGTATATTCCGCCTGGCTTCCGAGAGGGCAGTAATAGTGGTCTCGACAGGTTAGGATGGGTCATGTTTCGCTTGTTTACGTTATGTTTGGTAAGGTTTCTAAGTATAACTTTGACTTTTGTGATATTAAATTCTATGTGGTCAATTTCTGCGCTCTGCTGTGCTCTCATATGCTTTGCTT
>NW_016919473.1:0-568 GCF_001483705.2 Eufriesea mexicana
CCTCTCTTCCCCGGTCGCACTCTCGAGGCGATTAAGGGGCAGAGGAGGTATAAAAAGCACAAAACCACCTCGTTCTTAAAATGATTAATGAAATGCAAAGTGATCAAATGCCACCTACCACCGCAGTGGCACCCGAGGACCACCTTTCGGGTAAGAAAGAAACGAGCCTGGTTGAGATGGTCGACGAGCTTTTCCATCAAGTACCCCTGAGATGCACGGGGTACCGCTCGGATCATCTGAACCTCATATGCAGCAATTTAAAGCACTGGACAACACCTAGGGTGCTTGAGGAGTTGGAGTTGTATCTCCTTGACATATTCCCACCAACAACATCTTTGGTGGCGAAATCTGGCGGTAAGCCGACCCAGCCCCTGACTAAGCGTCAGGCGAGGAGGGCAGAATACGCCCGCACGCAACGCTCGTGGCGACGGAACCCTTGTCGATGCCTTCGGGTTATCCTCAAGGATAAAGTCGCTACTGAAACACCGGAGAGGGATATTATGGTACCCTACTGGCGTAGCCTGATGACTGGTGGAGGGGCCACAACACCAGGAGTTGGAACGAGGAG
>NW_016919474.1:0-263 GCF_001483705.2 Eufriesea mexicana
ATTTTGAATAGACCTACTCTCTGGCAAGTAGATGGCTGTACTTGCCATTGGTTGCAGACGAGAGGCAACCTATTAGCCAAGCTATAACAGATAATAGATTTAGAATAGACCTACTCTCTGGCAAGTGGATGGCTGTACTTGCCATTGGATTGAAGGCGTTAGGCAATCTATTCACCAAGCTATACACATGTTATTGATTATGAATAGGCCAATTTTCTGGCAAGCAGATGGCTGTACTTGCCATTGGTTGAAGACGTTCGGCG
>NW_016919475.1:0-4446 GCF_001483705.2 Eufriesea mexicana
CAAACATCCACCCATCCATAAATCCATCGATCCATTCGTCCTTCCATCCATACTTCCATCCACTAATCCATCCATACATCCATGCATCCGTACACACATCAATACACAGACCCATACATACACGCATACATTCATCCATACATACATCCATACATACATTCTTGCATGCATCCATACATACATCCATACATACATCCATACTTCCATACATTCATCCATCCAAACATCCACACATCTATACATCCATCGATACATACACCCTTCCATCCATCCTTCCATCCATCAATCCATCCATCCTTCCATGCATCCATACACACATCAATACACAGATCCGACCATACACGCATACATTCATCCATACATACATCCATACATACATTCCTACATACATCCATACATACATCCATACACACATCCACACAAACATCCACACACACATCCGTTCTTCCGTCCATACTCCCACCCATTCATCCACACACACGTCCATACATCCATGCAACCGTAAAACCATACATTCGTACATGCATACATTCATACATCCACACACCCATACATCCAAAAGTCCATCCACCCATACACACATCCATCGATACATACATCCACACATACATCTATACATCCATACACAAACCCATACGCTCACCCATACATACATGCATAGACACATCCGCACATACATCCATACATACTTCCACACATCCACCCACACATCCATCCGTACATTCGCCCTACCATACACGCATCCATACATCCATCCTTCCATCCACCCATCCATAAATCCATCTAACCATACATCCGTCAATCCAGAAATCCTTACATACATACATCCATCCATACGTACATACATACGTAGATCCGCCAATCCATTCCTCTATCCAGGCATACATCCATCTATCGACACAGCCAACCGTCCATACATC
This sequence comes from Eufriesea mexicana, assembly GCF_001483705.2. NCBI lineage: Eukaryota > Metazoa > Arthropoda > Insecta > Hymenoptera > Apidae > Eufriesea > Eufriesea mexicana. The sequence continues at coordinate 921 of NW_016919475.1, forward strand.
CATCCATCCATACAACCATCCCTCCATACATCCATCCATCCATACATCAACCCAACAATCCATCCATCCATCCAGACATTCATACATACATCAATACATACATCCATACATACACCCATACTTACATCCATACAAACATCCATACATACATCCATGCATACATCCATACATTCATCCATACAAACATCCATACATACATCCATACATACACCCGTTCATCTGTCCATCCACACATCCGTTCATCCACCCACACATCCATAAGTCCATGCATCCGTTCAACCACCCATCCATACATCGATCGTTCCATACATCCATAGATCCACACATCGATCGATCCATACATCCATCCATCCATTCACCCACCCATTCACACATCGATCGATCCATACACACATCCATCCATACATCAACCCACCAATCCATCCATGCATCCATACATCCATACGTAGAGCAATACATACATCCATACATACCCCCATACATTCATCCATACATACATTCATACATACAGCCATCCACCAATCCATCAATCCAACATAACATCCATACATACATCAACACATACATCCATCCATCCATACACCGATACATATATATATCCAAACATCCATACATCCGTACATCCATACATACGAACATCCGTACATCCATACACCCATACATCCATACATCCATACATTCATCCATACATCCATACATATATATATCCATACATCCATACATCCGTAGATCCGTCCATCCATACCTCGATCCATCCACACATTCACCTGTCGATACTGCCATCCATCCATACATCCATCCACCCATACATCCACCCATCCATACATAGATCGTTCCATACATCTATACATCCACCATCCATATGTCCATAAATCCATCCATACGTACTTCCTTACATACACCCATACATACATACATACATACATCCATACAAGCACCCATACATACATCCATGCATACAACCATACATACATCCATAATCACATGTATGCGTACATCCACACATACAACCACACAAACATCGCTACACACACCCATACATCCATCCATCCACACATATGTCCATCCATCCATCCATCCATCCATACACCCATCCTCCCATCTACGCATCCGTTCATTCACCCATCCATTCGTTCATTCTTCTGCCCAACCACCCAACCATTGATCCACTTACACATCCATACATCCATAAATCCATACAACCATACATCCATCCATCCGTACAGCCATCCTTCCATACATCGATACATCCGTACATCCGTCCATCCATACTTCAATCCATCCATACATCCATTCATCCATACAACGATTCATCCATACATACAACCATCCATACCGCAATCCATCCATACATCCATCCATCCATCCATCCATACATCCATACACCAATCCACCAATCCATCCATCTCTACATCCATATATCCATACAACAATTCATCCATCCATACATACATTAACACATACATCCATACATGCAGAAATCCATGCATCCATACACAACAATACACAGATTCATACATACACGTATACATTCATCCATAGATACGTCCGTACATACATTCTTACATGCAACCATACATACTCCCATACCTACATCCATACATACATGCATACATACACCCTTACATACATCCATACATACAACACACCTCCGTACAACCGTCCATCCATACCTCAATCCATTAATACATCCACCCATCCACACAGCCATCCATCCATACATGTATCCGCCAATCCGTACATCCCGCCATGCATCCATACATATATCAATAATCAGATCGATACACACACCCATACATTCATTCATACATACATACGTAGATGCGTCCATCCATACATCGATCCATCCATACATCCATCTATCGATACCGCCATCCATCCATACATCCAACCATCCATACAACCATCCTCCCATACATCCATCCATCCATACACCCACCCATCCATACGTCGATCGATCCATACATCCATCCATCCATACAGGCACCCAACCGTACTTCCTTCGATCCACACATCTATCCATCCATACATCCATACATATATACATCCATACATAAATACATCCGTACATCCATACGTACATACGTCAATGCATTCACACATCCATACATCCACAAATCCGTCCAACCTTACGGCCATCCATCTATACATACATCCATACGTACATCCACACATCCATACATACTCCCATACACACATCCATACATCCATACATAAACCCATACACTCACCCATACATACATGCATAAATACAACCGTACATACATCCATACATACATCCATACATTCAATCATAGATACATCCGTACATTCGCCCATCCATACACGCGTCCATACATCCATCCATCCATCCACCCGTTCTTAAATCCATCTAACCATACATCTATCCATCCATACCTCCACCCATCCATACATCGATAGATCCATACATTCTTCCATCCATACATCCATCCACCAATCCATCCATCCTTCCATGCATCCATACACATTTCAGTACACAGATCCATACATACACCCATACATTCAACCATACATACATCCATTCATCTATCCATCCATCCACCCATCCATAAATCCATCTAACCATACGTCCATCCATCCATATATCCATACATATATACATCCATACGTCCATACATCCGTAGATCCGTCCATACATACCTCGATCCATCCACACATTCATCTATCGATACTGCCATCCATCCATACATCCATCCACCCATACATCCATCCATCCATACATCGATCGTTCCATACATCCACACATCCACCATCCATATGTCCATAAATCCGTCCATACGTACTTCCTTCCATCGATACATCCATCCATCTATACATCCACACATATACAAATCCATATATCCATACATCCGTACATCAGTCCATCCATACCTCAATACATCCATACATACATCCATCCATCCATGCATTCATACACACATCAACACACAGATCCATACATACATGCATAAATTCAACCACACATCATTCCATACATACATTCTTACATTCATCCATACATACATCCATACATACATACATACAAACGTCCGTAGATACATACAAACGTCCATGCATCCATAAGCCCATCCATTCGTACTTCCATCGTTCGACACATCCATCCATCTATACATCCATACACATATAAACCCATACATTCATAAGTCCGTACATTCGCCCATCCGTACCTCAATTCATCCGCACTTCCACCCATCCATACAGCCATCCATCCATACATACGTCCATAGGTACATCCATACTTCCATACATCCATCCATCCAAACATCCACCCATCCATAAATCCATCGATCCGTACATTCTTCCATCCATACATCCGTCCACCAATCCATCCGTCCTTCCATGCATCCTTCCTTAAATCCTTCCCTACATACATACATACATACATCCATACATACATCCATACAAACAACCAAACATATATCCATACATACATCAATACATTCATCCATACATACATCCATCCACCAATCCATCAATCCATCAATACATCCGTACATACATCGAT
>NW_016919476.1:0-286 GCF_001483705.2 Eufriesea mexicana
AATAAAATTGAATTATCCAACCACATTCTGCAACATTGCAATGTCTATAGCTGGCCAATAGAATGAAACTTCTTATTTACGCAAGAAAGGTAGCTCACCACGATATTAGTCGTAAATGACGATAAAATCGAAACTGCCAGGCACATTCCATATCATTGCGATGGTTATAGCGCGCCAAAACGATCTTTCCTCCATACTTATTCAAGGAAGCCAGCTCACCACGATATTAGTCGAAAATGTCAATAAAATTGAACTTTCCGGGCAGATTCTACAGCATTGCAATGGC
>NW_016919476.1:365-670 GCF_001483705.2 Eufriesea mexicana
TCAATAAAATTGAACTTTCCAGCCCGTTTCTGCCGCATTGAAATGGCTATTTCAGGCCAAAAGTATCTTTCCTCCATGCTTTTGCCAGGAAGCTAGCTCGCCACGATATTAGTCGAAAATGTCGATAAAATCGAAACTGCCAGGCACATTCCATATCATTGCGATGGTTATAGCGCGCCAAAACGATCTTTCCTCCATACTTATTCAAGGAAGCCAGCTCACCACGGTATTAGTAGAGAATGTCAATAAAATTGAACTTTCCGGCCAGATTCTACAGCATTGCAATGGCTATAGCACGCCAAAAG
>NW_016919476.1:692-1456 GCF_001483705.2 Eufriesea mexicana
GCTACGCCAGGAAGCTAGCTCACCACGATATTAGTCGAAAATGTCAATGAAATTGAATTTTCCATCCAGATTCTATAGCATTGCAATGGAAATTGCACGCCAATAGAATCTTTCCTCCATATTTATGCAAGAAAGTTTACTCTCCACGATATCAGCCGGAAATGCCAATAAAATTGAATTTTCCGGACGGATTCTACAGCATTGCAATGGCAATAGTACTCCAATAGGATCTTTGCTCCTTATTTATGCAAGAAAGGTAACTCACCACTATATTAATCGAGAATGTCAAAAAAATTGAATTTTCCTGCCAGGTCCTACAGGATTGCAATGGCTATAGCATGCCAAAAGGATCTCTCCTCCATGCTACGCCAGGAAGCTAGCTCACCGCGATATTAGTCGGGAATATCAATAAAATTGAATTTTCCATCCATATTCTATAGCATTGCAATATCAATAGCACGCCAATAGAATCTTTCCTTGTTATTTATGCAAGAAAGTTAACTCACCACGTTTTTAGTCGGAGATGTCAATAAAATTGAATTTTCCGGCCAGATTCTACAGAATTGCAATGGCTATAGCACGCCAAAGGGGTCCTTCCACCATACCTATGCCAGGAAGCTAGCTCACAACGATATTAGTCGAAAACGTGAATAAAATTGAATTTTCCGGCCAGATTCTGTAGCACTGCAATGGTAATATCCCGCCAATAGAATCTTTCCTCCTTGTTTATGCAAGAAAATTAGCTCACCACGATATTAGTCGAA
>NW_016919477.1:0-891 GCF_001483705.2 Eufriesea mexicana
ATTGTAAAACCAATTTGATACCTACATCATATCTCGATACTCTGAAACCAACTTGATACCTACATCTTATCTCAATACTGCGAAACCAACCTGCTACCTACATCGCACTTCGATACCGCGAAACCATCCTGATACCTACATCCTGTCCCGATAACAATGACCCTTTTCTACAGAGATGCACACGGCACGCCCCAAAACTCCCTGTATAAAAGAACGCCTAGCGACACAATAAAGTAATATTAAACTCTCATCAAGATTAGACTTATCGGAGAATTTAGGCACTAATTGCGACATCTCCGTTTATATGTTGTTACTAATGTAATCCATGTTCGTCCTTGTTATTTGCGTATCATCGCCTCAGTCCTTGTAGAACCGTCACGATGTAAACACGTGCACGCGAAAACGTTGTTCTGTTAAATAAAGTTTAATAAGAATGTAAAATATATTTATATTACAAACCTCGCTCTGCTGCCATATAAGTTCATTAGAAATCAACAAAAGTGACAATGTGTAACGTTGCCTTTCAACAATCCTATAAGCTGAGAATGAACACTCTTCGGTTTGAGAATTTAATGAAGGACGAACCTGTAGTGATGGTTGCGCCCTTTTACATATTTTTCCAATATTAGTCTTTACAAAAATGGTCGAGATATGTTTGATCTATAGGTATTATGTGTCCTTTTGATTGTAAAAGGTGGTCATACTTGGGTATGGGTGATATGAAATTTTGTTCGTGTCTCTGATGTATGTACATTCTTCAACTTCCAATATCGGGACGGTAACTTGATATATGATATTACCACATAAAAGAATCATTTTTAGTGAACTAATGTCTATAAACGTTTGAAAATTAGAAAGTACTGCTGGTATGTGAGAAATAATAATAAATAA
>NW_016919478.1:0-687 GCF_001483705.2 Eufriesea mexicana
TGCACTGCAATCGCTATAGCGTACCAATAGGATCTTTCCTCCTTACTTACGCAGAAGAGCATGTTCACCACGATATTGGCCGAAAATGTCAATAAACTTTATCTTTTCTGACAAATTCTATTGCAATGTTGTGGTTATAGCAACCGAATAGAATCTTTCCTCCTTGTTTACGCAGAAAGGTTTGCTCACCACAATATTAGACGAAAATGTCAATAAAATTGAACTTTTCAGTCAGATTCTATTGCAATGCAATGGCTATAGGAAACCAATACAATCTTTCCTCCTTATTCATGCAGAGAACCTTGCTCACCACGACATTATCCGAAAAAGACTATAAAATTGAACTTTTCAGTCAGATTCTATTGCAATGCAATGGCTATATCAAACCTATAGAATCTTTCCTTCGCATTTATACAGAAAAGTTTGCTCACAAGGATATTTGTCGTAAATGTCAATAAAATTGAACTTTTCATTCATATTCTGTTGCAAACCAATAGCTATCAAGGCCAATAAAATCTTTCCCCCTCATTTACGCGGAAGGGCAACATTTACGCGGAAGGGCATGCTCACCGCGATACTAGAAGGAAATGTCAATGTAATTGAACTTTCCATCCAGATTCTATGGCAAGGAAATGGCTATAGCAAACCAATAGAATTCTTCCCCATTATTTACGCAGAAAAGTTTGC
>NW_016919479.1:0-597 GCF_001483705.2 Eufriesea mexicana
GAGAGGTAACTTTCTTGCATAAATACGGAGGAAAGATTCTATTGGCCAGCTGTGGTTTTTGCATTTCTGTAGTATCTGAATGGAAAATTCAGTTTTATTGACATTTTCGACTAATTTCGTGGTGAGCTGACATCCTTGCATGTGTAAGGAGGAAAGATTCTACTGGCGAGCTATAGCCATTGCAATGCTACAGAATCTGGCTGGAAAATTCAATTCTATTAAAAAAAAACATTTTCGACTAATATCGTGGTGAGCTAACTTTCTTGGATGAATGTGGACGAAAGATTCTATTGGCGTGCCATCGACATTGCAATTCTATAGTATCTGGATGGAAAATTCAATTTTAATGACATTTTCGACAAATATCGTGTCGAGATTACTTTCTTGCATAAATAATGAGGAATGAATCTTTTGGCGGGCTATAGCCACTGAAACGCTGTAGCATCTGGCACGAAAATTCAACTTTATTGACAATTTCGTCTCATATCGTGGAGAGGTAACTTTCTTGCATATATACGGAGGAAAGATTCTATTGGCCAGCAATAGCCATTGCAATGCTATAGAATCTGACTGGAAAATTCAATACTATTAACATTT
>NW_016919479.1:764-1887 GCF_001483705.2 Eufriesea mexicana
AGTATAGATTCTATTGGCCAGCTATGGCCGCGCAATTCTATAGTATCTGGATGGAAAATTCAGTTTTATTGACATTTTCGACTAATATCGTGGTGAGCTCACATCCTTGCATAAATAAGGAGGAAAGATTCTATTGGCACGCTATACCCATTACAATGCTATAGAATCTGCCTCGAAAATTCAATTCTATTGACATTTTCGACTAATATCGTGGTGAGGTGACTTTCTTGCATAAATAAGGAGGAAAGATTCTATTGGCCAGCTATGGCCATTGCAATTCTATAGTATCTGGATGGAAAATTCAGATTTATTGACATTTTCGAATAATATCGTGGTCAGCTGACATCCTTGCATGTGTAAGGAGGAAAGATTCTACTGGCGAGCTATAGCCATTGCACTGCTATAGAATCTGGCTGGAAAATTCAATTCTATTATCATTTTCGACTAATATCGTGGTGAGCTAACTTTCTTGGATGAATGTGGACGAAAGATTCTATTGGCGTGCCATCGACATTGCAATTCTATAGTATCTGGATGGAAAATTCAATTTTAATGACATTTTCGACAAACATCGTGGCGAGCGAACTTTCTTGCATAAATAATGAGGAATGAATCCTTTGGCGGGCTATAGCCTTTGAAACGGTGTAGCATCTGGCACGAAAATTCAATCTCATTTTCATTTTCGACTAATATCGTGGTGAGCTGACAACCTTGCGTAAATAAGGAGGAAAGATTCTATTGGCCAGCTATGGCCGCGCAATTCTATAGTATCTGGATGGAAAATTCAGTTTTATTGTCATCTTCGGCTAATATCGTGGTGAGCTGACAACCTTGCGTAAATAAGGAGGAAAGATTCTATTGGCCAGCTATGGCCGCGCAATTCTATAGTATCTGGATGGAAAATTCAGTTTTATTGTCATCTTCGGCTAATATCGTGGTGAGCTGACAACCTTGCGTAAATAAGGAGGAAAGATTCTATTGGCCAGCTATGGCCGCGCAATTCTATAGTATCTGGATGGAAAATTCAGTTTTATTGTCATCTTCGGCTAATATCGTGGTGAGCTGACAACCTTGCGTAAATAAGGAGGAAAGATTCTATTGGCACGCTATAACCATTACAGTG
>NW_016919480.1:0-552 GCF_001483705.2 Eufriesea mexicana
CGCAAATAGAATCTTTCCTTCTTATTTATTCAAGAAAGTTAGCTCACCACGAAATTAGTCGAACATGACAATAAAATAGTATTTGCCATACAGATTCAATAGCGTTGCAATGGCAATAGCACGCCAAGAGGATCTTTCCGCCTTATTTATTCAAGAAAGTTAGCACACCACGGTATTAGTAGAAAATGTCAATAAAATTGTATTTTCCAGCCAGATTCTACAGGACTGCAATGGCTATAGCACACCAATAGAGTCTTTCCGCCTTATTTATTCAAGAGAGTTAGCTCACCACGATATTAGCCGAAAATGTCAATAAAATCGAATTTTCCTGGAACGAATTTTCCAGCAAGATTCTATAGCAGTCTAATGGCGATAGCACGCCAAAAGTATCTTTCCTCCTTGTTTATGCATGAAAGTTAGCTCACCTCGATATTAGTCGAAAATTTCAGCAAAATTGATCTTTCCAGCCAGATTCTATAGCATTGCGTCCATTATTGCACGCCAATTTAATCTTTCCTCCGTATTATACTATAAAATTGGCTCACCACGATA
>NW_016919481.1:0-8128 GCF_001483705.2 Eufriesea mexicana
GGGTTACGTTTGTTTATTTTGCGGTTGGTCAGGTTGGGAGAGGATGGCTTTAACTTTGGAGCCGTAGTCTGCTACTAGTTGGATCCCGGCCCCAGACAGTGCTTTAATATTTTCAGCTTGGCTCAGAGAAGGCCAGCAATGGTGGTCGGTGCGATATGTCGTGTCATGTTACGTTCAGCTAGGCTGGGTAAGGTCATGTTTCGATAGGGTAGCTATAACTTTTGTGCTCCGCACTGCTGTTTGGAGTATTTCTGCGCTGTACTGTGCTCTACTATATTATGTTTAGCTCTGGAGCTGCCACCAACAGAGGCCTCGGCACGTTAGGTTGTAGCAGGCTACGTTTGGCTAGGTCATGTTAGCTTGTGTTCGCCTGGATGGATATGACTTTTGTGCTATACATTGCGATTCATTGGATTTTTGCGCCCTGCTGTCCTCTAGTAACTTCTGCTCGACTGTGCGGAGGCCGGCAACAGTGATCGGTGAGCGATAGGTTGAGTTATGTTACGTTTGTTCATGTTAAGTTTGGACATATTCGGATAGGATTGCTTTGACTCTTGAGCTATTCACTGCTATTCGGCGGACTCCTGCGCTCAAGTGTGCTCTAATACGTTCTGATTGGCTCTGGGGTTCGCCAACAGTAACGGTCTCGGCACGTTATGTTGAGCTACGCTACGTTCGGTCATGTTACGTTTGATGAGGTTAGGATATGATAAATTAGGCTTTTGTGCTATACACTGCTGCCCGTGGATTTCTGCGCTCTACAGCGTTCGAATATTTTCTACTTGGCTCCATGGGGCCAGCAATAGTGACCTCGGCACGTTAGGTTGAGTTGTGTTGCGTATGGTTTGGTTAGGTTAGGTAAGGATATTTAATGATATCTTCGACTTCTGCGCTATTCACTGCATTGCGGTGGGTTTGGGCTCACTACTCTGCTCTAGTACATTCTGCTTGTCTTTGTGGAGGCCAGCAATGGTGGTCTCGTCATATTAGGTTGAGTTAGGTTACGTTTGATTGTGTCACGTTTGTCTTGGTTAGGATGGTGTACTCTGTCCTTTGCGCTATACACTGCTATTCGGTGGACTTCTGCCCTTTCATGTGCTGTAATATGCTCTGCTATCCTCAGGGGTGGCCAGTGATACTGGTCTTCGCACGTTAATTCTAGTTAGGTTACGTTTTGGCAGGTTAGGTTAGATTATGTTTCGTTAGGATAGCTCTTACTTTCGCGCTGTATACTGCTATTCGTTGGATTTCTGTGCTCTACGTTGCTCCACTATTCTCTGCTGGACTCTGCTGAGGCGAACCATAGTGGCCGCGGCACGTTCCGTTGAGGTATACTACGTTTGGTTACGTTACGTTGACGTGGGTCAGGCCTGGATGGATATGACTTTTGTGTTGTGCGCTGCGATTCTATGGACTTCTGCGCCCTGCTGTCCTGTAGTATGCACTGCTAGACTCTGTGGAGGACGGCAACTATAGTCTCGGCACGTTAGGTTGAGCTATGCCACGTTTGGTTGTTATGCGTTTGGTGAGGTTAGGACATGATAGCTTAAGCGCCTGTGCTATACACCGATATCCTCCGACATCTGCGCCCTGCTTAGTTCTAATATTCTCTGCTTGGCTCTTGGGAGGCCAGCAATAGTGGTCTCTGCGAGTTAGGTTAATTTATGCTACGTTTGCACATGACAAGTTTGGTTATGTTAGGACATAATATCTCAGACTTCCGTGCCATTCGATGACTTTCCGTGGATTTCTGCGCCATACTGCGCCCCAATATGTTCTGCTTGGCTCCGGTGTAGCCTGTAGCAGTGATCGTGGCAAGTCAGGTTGAGTTGGGTTACGTTTGGTTAAGTTCGGTTTGTTTATGTTTGGTTAGGATTGCTACGACCTTCGTACTATGCAGACCTATTCGGTGAATTCCTGCGATCTACTGTGCTCTGCTACTATCTACTTGGTTCAGGGGAAGCCGGGAGCAGTGGTCGCGGCACGTTATGTTGAGCTGTGCTGCGTCCAGTTAGGTTACGTTGAGTCAGGTTTGGTTGGGATACCTTTGACATTTGTGCTATACACTGCTATTTGGTGCATTCCGGCGCTCTACATTGCTCTACTATACTCAGCCCGACTCTGGGGATGCGAGCAATAGTGTTCGCGGCACGTCAGTTTGTGTCACCCTACGTTTGCTTAGGAAAGGCTAGGCAAAGTTTGGTTAGGATAGCTATAACTTTCGTACTATACACTGTTATTCGGTGGATTTCAGTGTTCTACTCTGCTCTGATACATTCCGCTTGGAACAGTGCATGCCAGGAGCAGTGGCCGCGGCACGTAATGTTGAACTATGCTACGTTCGGTTAGGTTAGGTTCAGTCAAGGTATGTTAGGAAACCTTTGACTTTTTTGCTTTACACTGATTTTCGGTGGATTTCTGCGCTCTACATTGCTCTACTATACTCTGCTCGACTACGGAGATGCGAGCAATAGTGTCCGCGGCACGCTAGGTTGAATTACGTTACAATTGGTTAGTTTAGGCTACGCTACGATTGGTTAGTGTCGTTCCTACTTTCGTGCTATATACTGACGTTCGGCGTATTACTGTGATATACTCTGGTTTACTACATTCTGCATGGATCAGGAGAGAACAGCAATAGTCGCGGCACGTTACGTTGTGCTAGGCTACGTTTGATTATGGTATGCTAGTCTCTCTTTGGTTATGGTGTCCCAGACTTTCGCGCTACGCACTATTTTCCGGCGGGTTCTTGTGATCTACTGTACTGTACTGTTTCCTGCATGGCTCTCTGGGGCCCGGCAGCGGTGTTCGCAGTATGCTCTGTTGAGTTACGCTATGTTTGGTTAGGTTAGGATATGTCAGGTTATGTTAGGGTATCTTCGACTCTCACGCTGCCCATTGCAGTGCCGAGGATTTCTGCGCACATCTGTGCTCTAGTACATTCTGCATGTCTTTGTGGATACCAGCAATAGTGGTCTCGTCATGTTATGTTGAGTTAGGTTACGTTTCGTTGGACAAGGTTAGGATAAGCTCGGTCAAATTAGCTTAGACTCCGTCCTATTCAATGCTCTTCGGAGTATCCCTGTGATGTACTGTGATCTACTATATTATGCTTATCCCTGGGAATACCACAAATAGTGGCCGCGGCACGTAACGTTGAAGTAGGCTACGTTTGGTTAGGTTATGTTAGCTTGGGTTATGTCTGGATGGATACGACCTATATGCTTTACACTGCGATTTTATGGAGTACTGCGGTCTGCTGTCCTGTAGTCAACTTTGCTCGACTCTGGGGGGCCAGCAATAGCGGTCGGGATACTTTAGTGTGAGTTATGATACGCTTGTTTATGTTAGGATTGGACACATTAGGATAGGATAACTTTGACTATTGCGCAATACACTCCTTTTCGGCGGTTTCCTGCGCTGTAGTGTGCTCTGGTATTAACCGCTTGGCTCTGGGGTGGCCAGCAATAGTAGCCTCGGCACGTTAATTTGGGCTAGGCTACGTTTGGCTATATGTTTGGTGAGGATAGTATAGGATAGTTTATGCTTTTGTTCTATTTGCTGCCGTCCGCGGATTTCTGCACTCTACTGCGTTCCAATATTATCTGGCTGGCTCTGCAGAGACCAGCAATAGTGGTCTCTGGACGTTAGGTTGTGTTATGTTGCGTTTAGTAAGGTTGGTTTGTGTGAATCTCGGTATGGCTATCTCCGACTTTCGTGCTGTTCGCTGCTATTCGGATGATTTCTGCGCTCGACTGTGCTGTACTGTTTTATGCTTTGAACTGGGGATGCCGCCAATAGTGGCCGCGGCAAGTTTCGTTCGGGTAGGCTACGCTTGGTTAGGTTATATTTGCTAAGGTTGGGTCTGGATAGATATGACTTTGTAATATACGCTGCTATTGGGTGGACTTCTGCGCTCGGTTGCGCTCTACTTCATCCCGCTTGGTCCTGGGGAGGCCAGCAATAGTGGTCGGCATTCGTTAGGTTGAGCTATGTTACGTTTGGCAATGTCAAGTGTGGATGCATTAGGAAAGGATAGCTTTGACTTTTGTGCTATACACTGCTCTTCGGTGGACTTCTGGGCTCAACTGTGCTCTAGTATGTTCTGCTTGGCTCTGAGATGCCCAGCAATAGAGATCTCGGCACGATAGGTTGAGTTACATTACGCTTTGGTTAGGTTATATTGTGTCAAGCTCGGTCAGGTTATATTTGGCTACCGTGCTATACACTACTATTCGGTGCCTTTCTGCGCTCGACTGCGCTCCTCCATATTATGCTTGTCCCTGGGGAGGCCAGCAATGTTCGCGGTACTTTGTGTTGAGTTAGGCTACGCTTGATTATGGTATGTTAGGCTACATTTTGTTAGTATGGCTTCGACTTTCGTGCTATACCCTATTATACGGAGGGTTCCTTTATTGTACTGTGCTCTACTGTACTCTGCTTGGCACTGTGGAGTATGGTAGGGGTGGTCGCTGCATGCACCATTGAGTTACGCTACGTTTGGTTATGCTAGGTTAGGTCTGGCTATGTTAGGATATCTTCGACTTTTGCGCTATTGACTGCAATGCGGGGTATTTCTGCGACCTACTGTGCTCTAGTACACTGTACTTGCCTCAATGGGTGGCAGGAATAGCTTTCTCGTAATGTTAGGTAGAGTTGGGTAACGTTTGGGAGTGCTAAGTTTGGCTAGGTTAGGATATGCTGCCTCGACTTTTGTGCTTTACACTGCTATTCCTTGAGATTCCGTGATCTACTGCGATCTGCTGCATTCCGCTTGTATCTGTAGAGGCCAGGTGCTCGAGTCGCGTCACGTCACGTTGAGTTATGCTACGTTCGATTATGTTTGGTTGGGACAGGTTGGGTTACGATATCTGCGGCCTATGTGCTATTCACTGCAATGATGCGGATTTCTGCGCTCTACAGTGCCCTAGCACATTCTGCTTAACTCTGCGGAGGTTAGCAATTGTTGTCTCGCCATGTTAAGTTGAGTTATGTTACGTCTGGATACGTTACGTTTGGCTATGTTAGGATATGCTACTTTGACTTTTGTGCTTTACACTGCTATCCCGTGTGTTCCTGTGACCTTCTGTGCTCTACTGCACTCTGCTTGCCTCCGGGGATGCCCGGAGCAGTGGTCGCGGCAGGTCATATTTGGATATGCTACGTTCGGTTAGTTTAGGTTAGGTCACTTTAGGTTAGGATATCTACGGCCCTTGTGCTATTCACTGCAATGCGGTGGATTTCTGCACTCTACTGTACACTGGTACATTATGGTTGTCTCTGTGAGGCCAGCAATGCTGGTCTAGCCATGTGAGGTGGAGTTAGGCTTCGTTTGGATTCGTTACGACTGGCTAGGTTAGTATAGGCTACTTTGACTTCTGTGCTCTTCTCTGCTATTCGGCGCAATCCTTCGCTCTAGTGTGCTCTATTGTGCTCTTGCTGGCTCTGGGGGTGACAGCAATATTGGTCTCGTCACGTTATCTTTAGATACACTACGTTTGGGTCGGTAACGTATGGACAGGTTATGTCAGGATATGTACGGCTTTTGAGCTATGAAATGCAATGCGGTGGATTTCTGTGATCAACTGTGCTCTACAGTATTCTTCTCGTTTCTTGGGAGGCCTGCAGCAGTGGGCGCGGCAACGTTATGTTCAGCTATGCTACGTTTGGTTAGGTAATGTTGGGCCAGGTTAGGTAAGGGTATATACGACTTTTGCTACATACACTACAATTCGGTGGATTTCTGCGCTCTACGTTGCTCTAGTCAACTCTGCTTGCCTCTGTGGAGGCCAGCTATAGTGGTCGCAGTACGATAGTTTGAGTTGTGTTAGGTTTGGTTATGTTACGTTTGGTTAGGTTAGGAGGGGATTGCTTTGAGTTTACTGCTATAGCGTGCTATTGGATGGACCTCTGCGCCCCACAGTGCTCTAACATTTTCTGTTTGGCTCTGGCAAGGCCAGCAACTGCGGTGCCGGCACGTCATGTTGTGCCAGGTTACGTTCCACTATGTTGGGTTAGAATAAGTTTGGATATGGTAGCGTTAACTTTTGTGCTGTACACCGCTATTGGGCGGAGCTCTGCCGTATACTGCGCTCTTGTACGTACTCCTTGGCTCTGCGAAAGGCAGCAATATTGGTCTCGGCACGTTAGGTTGGTTTAGGCTATGTTTGGCTACGTTCCGTTGGTTTGGGTTATTTAGGGGTAGCTTTGACTTTCCTGATACACACTGCGATTCTAAGGATTTCTGAGTTCTACAATCCACTAATATGTTCCGCCTGGCTCTGGGGCGGCAGCAATAGTGGTCGCAGCACGCTAGGTTGAGATATTTTACGTCGTTTGTGTTTGATTGATTAGGTTAGGAGCGGATAGCTCTGACATAAGTGACAGAGTCTGCTATCAGGAAGACTTCTGAGCCCTGCAGTGCTCTAAAATGTTCAGCTTCTCTCTGGCAGGCCAGCAATAGTGCTTTCGGCACGTTACGTTTCGTCACGATACGTTCGGTCGGGTTGGGTTAGGCTAAGTAGAGACAGGATAGCTCTAACTTTTGTGCTGTACACTAAAATTCGGTGGATTTCAGCGCTCTACCGTGCTGTAGTACGTCCTGCTCGATTTGGGGGGGGGCAGCAACGGCCGTCTCGGCACGTACGGTTCAGTCAGCCTATGTTTGGCTATGTTCAGTTGGTTTGGTTTGGGTTTGGGCAGCTTTGACTTTTCTGAAATATACAGCGATTCTACGGATTTCTGCATTCTACTCTCCGGTAGTACGTTCCGCTTGGTTCTGGGGAGGCCGGCAATGGTGCGCGCGGCGTGTTATGTTGAGTTATGTTACGCTTGGTTTTTTTATAATACTTTAGGTTAGGGAAGGATAGCTTTGGCTACAGTGCTACGGTCCACCATAAGGTGGATCTCTGCGCCCTCCAGTGCTCTAATATTACCTGCTTGGACATGGGAAGGCCACCAATGGTCTCGGCACGTTATGTTTAGTCATGTTACGTTCGGTTACGTCAAGTTAGGCTAAGTTTGGTTAGGATAGTTTCAATAATTGTGATGTGCGCTGCAACTCGGTGTTTTTCTGCGGTCTGTTGTGCTGCAGTTTGCCCTGCTTGGCTCTGGGGAGGGTTGCAATAGCGGCCTCGGCAAGTTTGGTTAAGTTAGACTATATTCAGTTATGTTCTGTCGGTTTCTGTAGCTATGACTTTTCTGACATACACCGCGATTCAATGAATTTCTTCGTCCCACTCTCCACTAACGTGTTCTCCTTGGCTCCGCGGAGGACAACAATAGGGCTCGCGGCAGGTTAATTTGAGTTAGTTTACGTTTGGTTATATTACGTTTGGTTATGTTTGGAGAGGATAGCATTGGCTTTAGTGCTGTGGTCTGCTATTAGGTGGATTTCTGGGCCCAGCAATTCCCTAATATTTTCATATTGGCGCTGGGAAGGGCAGCAATAGTACTCTCAGCACGTTTACGTTGGGTCACGTTACGCTCAGTTTGGTCGAATTATTCAAAGTTTGGACAGGGTAGCTTTATCCTTTGTGGTATACACTGACATTCGGTGGATTTCTGCGATTTACTGTGTTCTAGTATGTCCTGCTTGGCTTTGGGGCGGGGGAGCACGTTAGGTTGAGTTAGGCTATGTTTGTTTATCTTCTGTTGGTTTGGGTTAGGTATGGGTATCTTTGACTCTTCCGGTATACACTGCGATCATGGGTTTCTGCGTTCTACTCTCTACTAGCGAGTTCCAGTTGACTCTGGGGAGGGCAGCAATAGCTGTATCGGCACGTTAGGTTGAGACAGGCTACGATTCGTTATGTTCTGTTTGTTTGGGTTAAGCTCCGGTAGCTTTGAGTTTTCCGATATACACTGCGATTAAGTGGTTTTCTACGTTGTACCCTCCACTAGCGTGTTCATCTTGACTCTGGGGCGGACAGCAATAGTGGTCGCGGCACGTTAGGTTGAGTTAGGTTACGTTTGGTTGTGTCTCGTTTGGTTAGGTTAGGAGACTATAGCTACGAACTTAGTGCTATAGTCTGCTATTCGGTGGACTTCTGGGCTCTAATGTGCACTCGTATGTCCTAGTTGGCTCTGTTGGGGGCAACAATAGCGGTGTCGGCACGTTAAGTTTATT
>NW_016919482.1:0-218 GCF_001483705.2 Eufriesea mexicana
CGTAATGTCCCGTGTACATTTGGAAGATTTCCCCCAAGTGAAAAATGGGTATCTTTGACCTTTATAGCGTAGAATGATATTCTATGGATTTCTACGCTCCACTCTCATATGATCCGTTCTGCCGGTCCCATGGGAGGCCAGCAACGGTGTTCTCAGCACGTTAGGTTGGGATATGTTACGTTCGGTTATGTTAGAGTAGTTATAGTTTAGGATTCGTT
>NW_016919483.1:0-1787 GCF_001483705.2 Eufriesea mexicana
CTACTCATGTCTGTAAGTCTCCTTTAATAAAAAAAAATTCCTTCGTGAATAATATTCCATATTAAATCTTTAGTCGTTTATAAATCAGTCAATCAAGTGGTTCTTCTCTCGAATAATAATCAGCAGGCAAGACGTACCTTCTACCACCTTTTAACATTTAACATCGGCTTGGTTAATAAGTCTGCAACCTTAAGATTAGTGGGACATAATTTCTTTACCCTTTTTTAAGTCTCGAATAAAGTGTAGTTTCGTATCCATATGTTTGGTCCTTTCACTGAATTTATTCACTTCCATGAGCTTTATGCAGCTCTGATTATCCTCGTGAATCTTAATTGAATAACTTATTCTTTCTTCGCAATTTTTAGAAGTTTTACGATCCATAATATTTCCTGACAGCCTTCGTATAAGGCCATGCATTCTTCTCAGTTGAGGACAGTGTCTCTATGTCCAACTGATTGTGCTGTTACAGTACCGAATCACATATCCACTGACTGATTTTCTATCTACCCTCGATTTAGCCCAATTTAGGTTTTTGTACCCAAATAACTCGCTACCTTTCTTCTCATCTTTTTCTAGTTTTAATTTATAATCCTTCGTGCTTTTTAGGTACCTTACAATTCTCTTTGCCTCGTTTCAGTCGGTGTTGCTTGGTTTGTACATTTTTCTACTTAATATACCAACACTTGCCTTTATACCTTGCCCCGTGGCGGTAGCTATGTACATTAAACTTCCTACTAAGCTTTGGTACTCCTTGTTCCTTGATAATTGCGAATTATCTTCTATTTTTTTATATCCCGTATCTATTGGAATATTCGAACATTTTATATCCTTTAAACCATATTTCTCGATGATTTCATTGATATGTTTCTTCTGGTGGATGTATAATATTCCATGATCATTCTTTTCAATTTGTATTCTTGAATAGTTCGTTATTTCTCTAAGTTTTGTTACTTCAAATATCAGTGCTTTTTCCACTATCTCAATTTCTTTGGAATCGTTTGTTACTGGGACAATATCATCAACATGTGTTATTGGAATTGGATGAAGAAAAAGAGAACGTAGGGTAGCTTTAATATACGTTTTATTCCTTCTACAACAACCGTATTGTCTCGTGGCTCTCACTGAATTGACGAGAACGTTTCGGTCATCACGCCTATTCCCGCAAAACAGTTGAATCGACAATTTTAAATGTTGCGCCGTCCGATGGCGTCGTTGCTTCTGTGCCGATATAATCGATATCTTCATTTTGATTTCTCCAACAGTTATTATATAACTTTTCACCTTCGCTTTAACTTTCACACGAAGATATGGATCCGCTTTTGATTCGGTGTAATGTAATTCCGCTACTTTTTTTTGTCAAACATCCATTCTAAACGCTCGCTGATTGTTTGAACTCATAAATTCATTTCTTTAATTTCAGAATCCAATTTTTTTTCCTGCTACCTGCTATTGATATAGTCAATATCTTTATTAACGATATACACTAGCCTGGCAGTCCTGTTTCTGTCGCTCGCCGGGGTTTATTTTTAGAAGGAAGCGATAAGCGTTCCTTTGAAACCGTTCTGATACGGCCGCGGCACATGTACAGGCAGAGTCAATGCGGTAGTGTGAAAATTTTTTGCAAATATCTTAGAAATTAAGGCCAAGTGGCAATTATTGTTCAGATAAAAGGTGTTCAGAATTTCGTCCTCTATAACATGTTCAACAATCATACGGATCGACCTACGCATTCTGTACTTTTTAACAATTTTATGTTTTTTATCAAAAAACTAGTAAAAGCACATTAC
>NW_016919484.1:0-2305 GCF_001483705.2 Eufriesea mexicana
CCATCCAGATTCGATAGCATTGCAACGGCTATAGCCCGCCAATATAGTCTTCCCTCCTTATTTCTGCATGAAAGTTATCTCACCACGTTACTAGGCGAAGATGTCAATAAAAATGTATTCTCCAGACAGATCTTATAGGATTGCAATGGCTGTAGCACGCCACTAGAGTCTTTCCTCCTTATTTATGCAAGAAAGTTAGCCCACGACGATATTAGTCGGAAATGTCAATAAAATTCAATTTTCCAGCAAGTTTCTATAACATTGCAATGGCTATGGCACGCCAATACTATCCTTCCTCATTATTTATGCAAGAAAGAGAGCTCACCACGATATTAGTAGAAACTGGCAAAAAAATTGAATTTTCCAGCCAGATGATATAGCATTACAATGGCTATTTCTCGCCAATAGCATATTTCATTATTATTTATGCAAGAATGTCATTTCACCACGATATTAGTCGAAGATGTCAATAAAAATGTATTCAAAAGCCAGATCCTATAGGATTGCAATGGCTGTAGCACGCCACTAGAGTCTCTCCTCCTTATTTATGCATGAAAGTTAGCTCACCACGATATTAGTCGAAAATGTCGATATAATTGCATTTTCCAGACAGATTCTATAGCATTGCAATGGCTACAGCACGCCAGTGGAATCTTTCCTCCTTATATATGCAAGAAAGTTAGGTCACCAGAGTATTAGCCGAAAATGTCAATAAAATTCAATTTTCCAGCCAGATTCTAAAACATATCTATGGCTCTAGCACGCCAGTAGAATATTTCCTCGTTCTATATGCAAGAAAGATAGTTCACCACGATGTTAGTCGAAAATGTCAATAAAATTGTATTTTCCAGCCAGATTCTATAGCATTTCAATGGTTATAGCACGCCTGTAGAATCTTTCCCGCTGATATATGCTCGAAAGTTAGGTCACCACGATATTACTCGAAAGCGTGAATAAAATTGTATTTTCCAGCCAGATTTTATAGCATTGCAATGGCACTAGCGCGCCCATATCATCTTCCCTCGTTATTTATGCAAGAAAGCTAGGTCACCACGATATTAGCCGAAAATGTCACTGAAATTGAATTTTCCAGACTGATTTTATAGCATCGCAATGACTATAGCACGGCAATAGGATATTTCCCCCTTATTTGCACAAGTAGGTTTGCTCACCACGATATTACTCGAAAATGTCAATATGATTGAATTTTCCAGCCAGATTCCATAGCATTGCAGTGACTATAGCGCGCCAATAGAATCTTTCCTCCATATTTATGCACGAAAGGTAGCTCACCACGATATTAGTCGAAAATGTCAATAAAAATGTATTTTCCGTCCAGATTCTATAGCATTTCAGTGGCTACAGCACGCCACTAGTATCGTTCCACCTTATTTATGCACGAAAGTTAGCCCACAACGATATTAGTCGAAAACGTCAATAATATTGAATTTTCCAGCCAGATTCCATAGCATTGCAATAGCTACAGCACTCCTGCAGAAACTTTCCTCCTTATATATCGAAGAATCCTAGGTCACCACGATATTAGTCGAAGATGTCACTAAAATTGGATTTACCATCCAGACTCTAGAGCATTGCAACGGCTATAGTCCGCCAATAGAGCCTTTCTTCCTTAGTTATGCATGAAAGTTAGCTCACAACGATATTAGTCGAAAATGTCAATAAAATTGTATTTTCCAGACAGATTCTATAGCATTGCAATGGCTACAGCACGCCAGTAGAATCTTTCCTCCTTATATATGCAAGAAAGTTAGGTCACCACGATATTAGGTGAAAATGACGATAAAATCGAATTTTGCACGCATATTCTATAGAATTGCAATGGCTATAGCATGCCAATAGTATCTTTCCCACTTATTTACACAAGTTGGTTTGCTCACCATGATATTAGACGAAAATGTCAATAAGATTGAATTTTCCAGCCAGATTCCATAGCATTGCAGTGGCTGCAGCGCGCCAATAGAATCTTTCCACTATATTTATGCCAGAAAGGTAGCTCACCACGTTATTAGTCGAAAATGTCAATAAGATTGAATTTTCCAGCCAGATTCCATAGCATTGCAGTGGCTATAGCGCGCCAATAGAATCTTTCCTCCATATTTATGCAAGGAAGGTAGCTCACCACGATATTAGTCGAAAATGTCAATAAAATTCAATTTTCCAGACTGGTTCTATAGCATTTCTATGGCTCTAGCACGCCAGTAGTGTCTTTCCTCGAAATTTTTCCTCCTTATATATGCAAGAAAGTTGGGTCACCACGATAGTAGTCAATAATGTCAATAAAATT
>NW_016919485.1:0-258 GCF_001483705.2 Eufriesea mexicana
GACCTGTCCTGACTGATCTGACCTGAGCTGACCTGATCTGACCTGACCTGACCTGACATGACCAGTCCTGTCTTTAACCGGCCTTACCTGACCTTGCCTGTCCTGACTGACCTGACCTGACCAGACTGACCCGAACTGACCGGGCCTGTCGTGACCTGACCTGACCTGACCTTACCTGACCTGACATGACCTGATCTAACTTGACCTGACTTTGCCTGACCTGGCCTGACATGAACTGACCTGAACTGACATCATCTG
>NW_016919485.1:314-554 GCF_001483705.2 Eufriesea mexicana
CCTGACCTGACGTGACGTTACCTGACCTGACCTGACGTGACCTGACCTGACCTGGCCTTACCTGAACTGACCTGAACTCACGTCACCTGACCTGAACAACCTGACCTGAACTGACCTTACCTGACCTGACATTACCTGACCTGACCTGACCTGACCTGACCTGACATGATCTGACCAGATCTGACCTGACCTGACCTAACCGGACTGATCTGACCTGACCTGACTGACCCGAACTGACCG
>NW_016919486.1:0-338 GCF_001483705.2 Eufriesea mexicana
TCTTATTTACGCAAGAAAGTTAACTTACCACAATATTAGTCGAAAATGTCAATAAAATTGAATTTTCCAGCCAGATTCTAGGGCGTTGCAATGGCTATAGCACGCGATAAGTATCTTTCCTCATTACCCATGCAAGGAAGTTAGCTCACCACGATATTAGTCGTAGATGTCAATAAAATTGAACTATCCAGCCAGATTCTATTGCATCGCAAAGGATATAGCACGGCAACAGCATCTTTCCTTCATATTTATGAAAAAGGTTTGCTCACAACGATATTAGTCGAAAATGTCAGGAAAATTGAGTTTTACAGCCAGATTCCAGAGCATTCCAATGGCTA
>NW_016919487.1:0-612 GCF_001483705.2 Eufriesea mexicana
TTGGATTACGTTTGGCTATATTACGATTGGCTATGTTAGGAGTGGATTGCTCTGACTTTGGGGATGTAGTCTGCCATTAGGTGTATCTCTTCGCCTTACTATGCACTAAAATGCTCTGCCTGCCTCTGCTTAGGCCAGCAATACTGGTAGCGGCACGTTAGGTTGAGTTAGATTTAGTTCGGCGACGTTATGTTGATTTGGATCAGGTAAGGATTGCTTTGACTTATGAGCTCGACAATGATAGCCTATGGTCCTGCGCGCTCTACTGTGCTTCAGTATATTCCGCGAGACTCTGGCGTCGCCAGTAGTAGTTGTCGCGGCGCGTTAGGTCGAGTTATGTTACGCATGACATGGTTTGGTTATGCTAGGTTTGGCCATAATGTCTTTGACTTTCGTGCCATACACTTCAATACGGTGAATCTCTGTGCTCTGCTGTGCTGCAGTATATCCTGCTTGGATTTTAGGTTGGCAGCAGTTGTGCCCGCTGCGCGGTGTACTGAGATCGGTTAAGTATCGTTACGGTAGGTTATGGTAGGTTATGTATGGATCGTTTTTACATCAGTGCTGAATACTCCGAATGTGTAGTCTTCTGCGCTCAACAGTGTGCAACTA
>NW_016919488.1:0-836 GCF_001483705.2 Eufriesea mexicana
TTGTATGGTTGGACGAATGTATGGTTTTACGGATGCATGGATGTATGGATGTGTGGGTGCATGAGTGGATGGGTGGATGGACAGAAGGACGTGTGTATGTATGGATATTTGTATGGAAGTATGTAAGGATGTATGCATGGATGTATGTATGGATGTGGGTATGGATGTGTGTATGGATGTATGCATGGATGTGTGTATGGATGGTTGAGTGAACTGGTGGATGGAATTTTGGATGTATTGGTGTGTGGATGTATGGATGTTTGTATGGATGTATGTGTGAATGTATGCATTGATGTATGTATGGATGTTTGTATGGTTGTATTTATGGATGTATGTATGGATGTATATATGGATGTATGTAAGAATGTATGTATGGATGTATGTATGGACGAATGTATGCCTGTATGTCTGGATCTGTGTGCTGATGTGCGTATGTATGCATGGATAAATGGGCGGATGGAGGTATGGATGCGTGTATGGATATATGTATGGATGTATGGATGGGTGTGTGTATGGATGTATGTATGACTGTATGGATGGCTGTATGCATGGATGTGTGTATGGGGGTGTCTATTTATGTGTGGATGTGCGCTTGATTGTATGTATGGATAGATGGTTGTATGGATGGACGGATTAATGGATGTATGGATGTGTGGATGTATGGATGTTTATATGCATGGATGTATGGATGGGTGCTTGTACGGATCGATGGATGTATGGTTCGACGGATGTATGGATGGCTGGATGAATGGATGGATGAATGTGCAGAAAGGGGATTTATGTATGGATGAATGGTTGTATGGATGGAAGGATGTTTGGATGGATTGAGGTATGGA
>NW_016919489.1:0-538 GCF_001483705.2 Eufriesea mexicana
ACATACACAGTGTCGAACTGAGCATAGTAGAGCAATGTGCAGTGGAAAAAACCGCCGAATAACAGTTTGCAGCACAAAAGTCGTAGATATACTCTTCCAACCTGACCTAACCTAACCTAACCGAACGCAGCATAGCTGAACATGACGTGCCGTAACAATTGCTCCTGGCCTCCCCTGAGCCAAGTAGAGCGTAGCAGAGCACAGTAGATCACAAGTTTCCACCGAATAACAGCGAATATTACGAAGAACGAGGCAAAGCTAACCAAACTTAACATAGCCTAACCAAACGAATCCTAACAATCCTGACGTGCCGCGACAATTATTGCTCGCCACCCCAGAGACGTGGAGAGCATAGTAGAACAATGTAGAACTCAGAAATCCACCGAATAGCAGTGTATGGCACAATAGTCAATGAGATCCTAAACATGTCTTCCTAACCTACCCTAAAGAAAGGCAACGTAACTCAAATTAACTTGGCGATACCACTATTACTGGCCACCCCAGAGAAAAGCAGAACATGTTGGAGCGCAGTAGGGCG
>NW_016919490.1:0-1829 GCF_001483705.2 Eufriesea mexicana
ATAAGTATGGATGTATGGATGGATGGTTGTATCGAATGATGGAGGTGCGAATGGACGGGTTTATGTGTGTATGGTCGAGTGGATGTATGGATGTATACATAGATGGTTCTCTGAATGGATATGTTTAAGGATCGATGGATGTATGGATGGGTGGATCTATGGATTGGCAGATGTATGGATGGATGGATGTATGGTTTGATGGATGGATGGATGGATGGATGTATGGATGGTTTGAGGTATGGATGGGCGGATGTACGAAAGTATGGATGTATGTATAGATGCGTGTATGGGAGTATGTATGGATGTTTGGATGTACGTATGGATGTATGTATGGATGGATGGTGTAAGGTTGGACGGATTTATGGATGTATGATTGTGTGAATGTATGGATGTACGAACGTATGGATATGCGGATTTATTTATGTATGAATGTATATATGTATGGATGTGTGGATGGATAGATGTGTGGATCGATGGATGTATGGATGGGTGCCTATATGGATGGATGGATGTGTGGATGGGTGGATGAATGGATGGATGGATGTGTGGAAAGGTGGATATATCGATGGATGTATGTATGGATGAATGGTTGTATGGATGGCTGGATGTATGGAAGGACTGAGGTATGGATGGACAAATGAACGGATGTATGGATGTATCGATGTATATATGCATGGATGTATGGATGTATGGACGTGTGGGTGTATGGATGGATGGATGTAAGTATGGCTGTATGTATGGATGGATGGCTGTATGGATGGGAGGATGTACGGATCGATGGATGTTTGGATGGTTGGATATTTGGATGGTTGGATGTATGGCATCATGGATGTGTCTGTGGATGTGTGTATGGATGGATGGCTGTATGGATGGTTGGAAGTGTGGATGGATTGAGGTATGCATGGACGGATATACGGATGTATGGACGTATGGGTATGTATATGTATGCATGTATGTATGGATGGAAGTATCGATGGATGTAAGTACGAATGAATGATTAATGCATATATTCATGGTGGACGTATGGTTGAATGGATGGATGGATGTATGGGTGGATGGTTGTACGGATGTATGGATGTATATATGTATGCATGTGTGGATGAATGTACGGTCTTATGAATATATGGGCTTATATATGTATGGATGTATAGATGGATGGATGTATCGAATGATGGAGGTACGAATCGATGGGTTTATGGATGTATGGACGTGTGGATGTATGGATGTATACATGGATGGGTGTATGAATGGATAGATTTATGGATCGATGGACGTATGGATGGGTGGATGTATGGGCGGTCGGATGTGTTGATGGACGGATGAACGGATGTATGGATGTATGTATGGATGTATGGATGGATTTATGGATGGATTGTTGTATGGATGTATGGATGGATAGATGGATGGATTGGTGGATTGAAGTATGGATGGATGGATGTATGGATGGATAGATGGATGGATTGGTGGATTGAAGTATGGATGGATGGATGTATGGATGGATAGATGGATGGATTGGTGGATTGAAGTATGGATGGATGGATGTATGGATGGATAGATGGATGGATTGGTGGATTGAAGTATGGATGGATGGATGTATGGATGGATATATGTATGGATGTGTGTATGGGTGTGTGTATGGATGTATGTACGGATGTATGTATCGGATATATCTATGGATGTATGGGTGGGTGTGTGTATGGATGTATGTATGGATGTATGGATGGATATATGTATGGATGTGTGTATGGGAGTATGTATGGATGTGGGGATGTGCGTATGGTTGTATGTAAGGATGGATGGTTGTATGGTTCGACGGATTTATTGATGTA
>NW_016919491.1:0-786 GCF_001483705.2 Eufriesea mexicana
TGCATAAATAAGGACGAAATATTCTATTGGTGTACTATAGCCATGGCAATGCACTGAAATCTGGCTGGAAAGTTCAATTTTATTGACAGATTCGACTAATATCGTGGTTAACTGTCTATCTTGCATAAATAAGGAGTTTAGATTCTATTGGCGTGCTGTAGCCATTGCAATGTTCTGGATTCTGTCTGGAAAGTTCAATATTATTGACAGTTTCGACTATTATCGTGGTGAGCTACCTTTCTTGCCTAAATAAGCAGGGTAGATTGTATTGGCTTGCTATAGCCTCCGCAATGCTTTAGAATCTGGTTGGAATATTCAACTTTATTAACATTTTGTGCTAATTTCGTGGTCAGTTATCTTTCTCGCATAAATAAGGAGGAAAGATTCTATTGGCGTGCTGTTGCCATTTCAATACTATAGAATCTGGCTTGAAAGTTCAATACTATTGACATTTTCGACTGTTATCCTGGTGAGCTATCTTTCTTGCCTAGAAAAGCAGGGTAGATTCTATTGGCGTGCTATAGACTTTGCAATGTTCTGGAATCTGGCTGGAAATTTCAATTTTATTGACAGTTTCGCCTAATATCGTCGTGAGCTAACTTTCTTGCAAAAATAAGGAGGGATGATTCTATTGGCTAGCTATAGCCTTCGCAATGCTATGGAATCTGGATGGAAAATTCAATTTTTTTGACATTTTCGGCTAATATCGTGGACAGTTACCTTTCTCGCATAAATAAGGAGGCAAGATTCTATTGGCGTGCTATAGGCATTTCAATACTATAGAAT
>NW_016919492.1:0-313 GCF_001483705.2 Eufriesea mexicana
CCATTGGATTGAAGGCGTTAGGCGATCTATTCACCAAGCTATAACATTTTAGAGATTTTGGATTGGCCAATTCTCTGGCAAGTAGATGGCTGTACCTGCCATTGGTTGAAGACGTTAGGCCATCTATTCTCCAAGATATAACAGATTATAGATCTTGAATATGCCTATTCTCTGGCAAGTAGATGGCAGCACTTGCCAGTGGATTGAAGGCGTTAGACGGTCAACTCTCCAAGCTATAACAGGTTACAGATTTTGAATAGACCTAATCTCTGGCAAGTAGATGGCTGTACTTGCCATTGGATTGAAGGCGTTA
>NW_016919493.1:0-2107 GCF_001483705.2 Eufriesea mexicana
ATGAATGGATGGATTTATGGATGTGTGGATGTGTGGATGTATGTACGGATGTATGTATGCCTGTATTTATGGATGTATGTATGGATGTATGGATGTATGGAATGATGTATATACGGATGGATGATTGTATGGTTGTATTGGTGTACGAATGTATGGATGTTCGGATGTGTGGATGTATGGATGTATATATGTATGTATGTGTGGATGGATGGATGTGTGTATTGATGTATGTATGGATGTATGAATTGATGGATGTATCGACGGATGTAAGTACGGATTGATGGATTTATGGATATATGGAAGTGTGGATATATGGATGTATGTATGGCTGTATGTATGTATGGATGAACGTATGGATGCATGTATAGTTGTATGCATGGATGTATGGATGGATGTACGTATGGATGTTTATATGGATGTATGCATGGATGTATGTATGGATGTATGTAGGGATGTATGTATCGATGTTTGCGAGGTTGTATGTATGTATGTATGGATGCATGTATGTATGGGTGTATGTATGGATGTGTATTGATGTATGTGGGTATGTATGGATACATTTACTGAAGTGTGTATGGATGTATAGATGGATGGATGGATTGGTGGACGTATGTATGGATGTATGGATGGATGTATGAGCGGATATATGTATGCACGTACGAACGGATGTCTGTATGGATATATCTATGGATGCATGTATGGATGTGTGTATGGATGTATGTATGAATGTACGGATGGATGTATGTATGGATGTGTGTATGGGTGTGTGTATGGATGTATGGATGTACGTATGGTTGTATGTATGTATGGATGGTTGTATGGCTGGACGGTTTTATGGATGTATGGATATATGGATGGATGTATGTATGGATGGGCGGATGTATGGAAGAATGCATATATGGTTGTCTGCATGGATGGACGGATGTATGGAAGTTTGGATGTATGTGTGTATGTACGTATGTAAGTATGGATGTGCGGATGTATGTATGTTTGGATGTGTGGATGTATGGATGTATGAAATGAATGTATGGATGTATGGATGGTTGGATGTATGGATGGTTGGATGTATGGATGGACGGATGTATGGATGAATGGATTTGTGGATGTGTGGATGTATGAATGTATGGATGGATGGAAATGTGGATGGATAGATGTACGTATCGATCGATGTATGGATGGGTGTTTGAATGGATGCATGGATGTATGGTTCGATGGATGTATGGGTGGGTGGATCTATGGATGGATCAATGGATGTGTGAATGGCTGCCTGTGTGAATGGATGGATTGATGCTACGATGGACGTATGAATGGGTGAATGTATGGATGGATGGAAGTGTGGATGGATGGATGTATGGATGTATGTATTGTTGTATGTATGGATGTATGTATGGTTGGATGGATGTATGGATGGATGGATGGAAGAACGGATTGATGGATTTACAGATACGTGGATTTGTGTATGTATGGATGTATGTACGGATGGATGTATGTACGAACGAACGTGTGGATGTATGTACAGATGTATGTATGTATGGATGGATGGATGGATCTATGGGTGGACGTATGTATGCATGGATGCAATTTATGGATGGATGGATGGATGGATGTATGTATGTAATGATATATTTATGTATGAATGAATGGATGTAAGAATATACGGAT
Organism: Eufriesea mexicana; assembly: GCF_001483705.2. NCBI lineage: Eukaryota > Metazoa > Arthropoda > Insecta > Hymenoptera > Apidae > Eufriesea > Eufriesea mexicana. The sequence goes on from NW_016919493.1 coordinate 1,663, forward strand.
GCATGCATGTATGGACGTATGGGTGTATGGACGTATGGATGTGCGAATGTACGGATGTACGGATGTATGGATGTATGAATCGATGAATGGATGTATTGATGTATGTATGGACGTATGGATGGATGGATGGATTGGTGGATGAATGTATAGATGGAGAGATGTATGGATCGATGGACGTATGGATGGGTGGATGTATGGATGGATGTATGTTTCGAAGGGTGGACGTATGGACGTATGGATGTGCGGATGGACGGATGTATGGATGCAGGAATGTATGGATAGATGGATGTATGGATGGATGGATTTTTGATTGTGTGGATGGATGGATTTATGGATGGGTGGATGGATGGACCTATGTATGGATGTATGCATGGATGTATGAATGGATGTATGCATGGATGTATGTATCGTTGTATGTATGGATGTATGGATGTATGGATGGATG
>NW_016919494.1:0-1179 GCF_001483705.2 Eufriesea mexicana
CCGCGGCCGCTGTTTTTGGCTTCCGAAGAGCAAGACCAAACATATTAGATCACAGCAGAGCGCAGAAATACAACGAATAGCAGTGTACAGCACGAAAGTAAAAGCTGTTCTATTCTAACCTATCCAAACGTAGCATAACCGAACGTAACCTATCTCCACCTTACCGCCCTAAACCTCTATTGCTTACAACTGCAGATACAAATAGAATATACTAGAGCACAGTAGATCACACAAATCCGCGTCTCTGCAGCGCAAAACACAAAAGTGAAGGTAACTTAACCCGACGTGACCGAACCTAAACCATCCAAACGTATCCAAGCTCAGCATATGGTGCTAGGACCACAGTTGCTGTCTTTCGCAGGGTCAAGATCAACTTATAAGGCACAGTGGCCGACGAAATTCACCGAGTTGCTGTGCATAGCACAAAAGTCAGAGCTCCCATCTACTAACGTAACCAATGGTAACATAACCAAGCGTGACCTAACCAAACCTAACGTGCAGCGACCACTATTGCGTGCATCCCCAGAGCCGACCCAAGTATAATATTTCACGGCAGAGCGTAGAATTCCAACGTATTGCAGCCTATGCCACAAAAGGCAAGGCTATCCATTCCTAACCCAAACAAGCATAACCAAACGATGCGTATCCTAACCCAACCTAAAGTGCCAGGACCACAGTTACTGGAATCCACAGAGTCGAGCCGAGCATAGTAGAGTAACGTAGAGTAGCTTCCACAGAGTCGAGCCGAGCATAGTAGAGTAACGTAGAGTGTATAAATACGAAGAATGGCAGCGCACGGCACAGAAGTCTCAGCTATCCTATCCTAACTTGTCCAAACGTAATATAACCAAACGGAACACATCATGACCTAACGTCCCGAGAAAACTATCGCTGGAATCCCCAGAGCCATGCAGAATATACTGGAGCACATTAGTGCTCAGGGAGCCACCATGTAGCAGCGAATAGCGCAAAAGTCAAAGCTATCATAGCAGAACCTAACACAACCTAGCCTCACCAAACGTAACGTAACTAAACGTACCGTGCCGCGACACATATTGCTGACCTCCACATTGTCGAGCAGAGTATAGTAGTGCAATGAGGAGCGCAGGAATCCAGCGAGTAGCAGTCTGTAGCACAAAGGTCAAGGTTATCCTATCGTAACCTAATCAAACGTAATAT
>NW_016919495.1:0-1601 GCF_001483705.2 Eufriesea mexicana
TATGCATGAAAGATTGTTTTGGCGTCCAGTAGGCATCGCAATGCTACAGAATCTGGCTGGAAAGTTCAATTTTATTGGCATTTTCGAATAATATCGGGGTGAGATGGTTTTCTTGCATAAATAAGGAGCGATGGCTCTATTGGCGTGCTATGGCCATTGCAAAACTATGTCATCTGTATGGAAAATCCAATATTATTGACATTTTCGAATAATATCGTGGCGAGCTAAATATCTTGCATAAATAAGGAGGAAAGATTTTATTGGCGTGCTGTAGCCATTGCAATGCTATAGAATCTGTCTGGAAGTTTCAATTTCATTCACATATACGACTATTGTCGTGGTGAGCTAACTTTCTTGCGTAAATAAGGAGGAAAAATTCCATTGGCGTGCTATAGCCACTGCAGTGCTGCAGAATCTGGCAGGAAAATATAATTATATTGACAAGTTCGACTAATATCGTCGTGAGCTGACCTTCCTGCATAAATATGTAGGGAAGGTACTATGGGCGTGCTATAGCCATTGCAATGCTGTAGAATCTGGAAGGGAGATTCAATTTTAATGACATTTTCGACTAATATGGTGGTGAGATAACTTGCAAAAACAAGGCGGTAGAATTCTATTGGCGTGTTATTGCTACTGCAGTGCTACAGAGTCTTGGAGGAAAATTCAATTATATTGAAATTATCGACTTATATCGTGGTGAGCTAGTTTTCTTGCATAAATAAGGAGGAAAGGTTCTATTGGCGTGCTACTGCCATTGAAATGCTATAGAATCAGGCTGCAAGATTCATTTTTATCCAAATTTTCGTCTAGTGTCGTGGTGAGCTAACCCTCCTGCATAAATAAGGAGTAAAAATTCCATTGGCGAGCTGTAGCGTTGGTAGTGCTATAGAATCTGGCTAGAAAATATAATTTTATTATCATTTTCGACATTTATCGTGGTGAGCTAGCTTTCTTCCATAAATAAGTGGGAAGGCTTCTATAGGCGTGCTATAGCCATTGCAGTGCTATAGAATCTGGTTGGAAAATGCAATTTTTTAAATATTTTCGGCTAATATCGTAGTGAGCTAACCTCCTTGCATAAATAAGGAGGAAAGATTATATTGGCGTCCTATAGCCATTTCAATGATATATAATCTGGATGGAAAAGCCAATTTTATTAACATTCTCTTCTAATATCGTGGTGAGATAACTTTTTTGCATAAATAAGGAGGAAAGATTCTGTTTGCGTGCTATACCCGTTGCAGTGCTATAGAATCTGGCTGGAGAATTAAATTTTTTTGTCATCTCCGACAAATATCGTACTGAGCTACTTTCTTGCATAAATAAGCAGGAAAGATTGTATTGGCGTCCTATAGGCATCGCAATGCTACAGAATCTGGCTGGAAAGTTCAATTTTATTGGCATGTCCGACTAATTTCGAGGTGACCTATCCTTCCTGCATAAGTAAGGAGGTAATATTCTTTTGACGTGCTATAGCCATTCGAGTGATACAGAATCTGACTGGAAAATAAAATTTAATGGCATTTTCGACTAATATCGTGTTGGGCTAACATTCTTGCATAAACAAGGAGGGAAGATTCAATTGGCGTGCTATAGCC
>NW_016919495.1:2467-4731 GCF_001483705.2 Eufriesea mexicana
TACGAACAATATCGTGTTGAGCTGACTTTCTTGCATAAGTAAGGTGTAAGGATTCTATTGGCATGCTATAGCCATTGCAATGCTATATAATCTGGCTGGAAGATACAATTTTATTTACATTGTCGGATAATATCGTGGTGAGCTATACTCCTTGCATAAATCAGGAGGAAATATTCTATTGGCGTGCTATGGCCATTCCAATGCAATAAAATCTGGCTGGAAAATTCAATTTTATTGACATTTTCAACTAATATTGTGGTGAGCAAACTTTCTTGCATAAACACGGAGGAAGAATACTATTGCCGTGCTATTGCCATTGCAAGGCTATAGAATCTGGCTGGAAAATACAATTTTATTGACATTTTCAACTAATATTGTGGTGAGCAAACTTTCTTGCATAAACACGGAGGAAGAATACTATTGCCGTGCTATTGCCATTGCAAGGCTATAGAATCTGGCTGGAAAATACAATTTTATTGACATTTTCAACTAATATTGTGGTGAGCAAACTTTCTTGCATAAACACGGAGGAAGAATACTATTGCCGTGCTATTGCCATTGCAAGGCTATAGAATCTGGCTGGAAAATACAATTTTATTGACATTTTCAACTAATATTGTGGTGAGCAAACTTTCTTGCATAAACACGGAGGAAGAATACTATTGCCGTGCTATTGCCATTGCAAGGCTATAGAATCTGGCTGGAAAATACAATTTTATTGACATTTTCAACTAATATTGTGGTGAGCAAACTTTCTTGCATAAACACGGAGGAAGAATACTATTGCCGTGCTATTGCCATTGCAAGGCTATAGAATCTGGCTGGAAAATACAATTTTATTGACATTTTCAACTAATATTGTGGTGAGCAAACTTTCTTGCATAAACACGGAGGAAGAATACTATTGCCGTGCTATTGCCATTGCAAGGCTATAGAATCTGGCTGGAAAATACAATTTTATTGACATTTTCAACTAATATTGTGGTGAGCAAACTTTCTTGCATAAACACGGAGGAAGAATACTATTGCCGTGCTATTGCCATTGCAAGGCTATAGAATCTGGCTGGAAAATACAATTTTATTGACATTTTCAACTAATATTGTGGTGAGCAAACTTTCTTGCATAAACACGGAGGAAGAATACTATTGCCGTGCTATTGCCATTGCAAGGCTATAGAATCTGGCTGGAAAATACAATTTTATTGACATTTTCAACTAATATTGTGGTGAGCAAACTTTCTTGCATAAACACGGAGGAAGAATACTATTGCCGTGCTATTGCCATTGCAAGGCTATAGAATCTGGCTGGAAAATACAATTTTATTGACATTTTCAACTAATATTGTGGTGAGCAAACTTTCTTGCATAAACACGGAGGAAGAATACTATTGCCGTGCTATTGCCATTGCAAGGCTATAGAATCTGGCTGGAAAATACAATTTTATTGACATTTTCAACTAATATTGTGGTGAGCAAACTTTCTTGCATAAACACGGAGGAAGAATACTATTGCCGTGCTATTGCCATTGCAAGGCTATAGAATCTGGCTGGAAAATACAATTTTATTGACATTTTCAACTAATATTGTGGTGAGCAAACTTTCTTGCATAAACACGGAGGAAGAATACTATTGCCGTGCTATTGCCATTGCAAGGCTATAGAATCTGGCTGCAAAATTCAATTCTATTGACATTTTCGGAAAATAACGTGGTGAGCTGACCTCCTTGCATATATGAAGGAATATATAAAGGGGAAAGATTATATTGGCGAGCCATAGTCATTGCAGTGCTATAGAATCAGGCTGGAAAGATTAATTTTCTTGACATTTTCGACTAATATTGTGGTGAGCTAACTATCTTCCATAAATAGGGTGGAAAGATTCTATTGACGTGCTATAGCCATTGTAATGCTATAGAAACTGTCTGGAACATTCAATTTTATAGACATTTTCGAATAATATCGTTGTGAGCTAACATTCTTGCATAAATAAAGTGGAAAGAATCTATTGCCGCACTATAGCCATTGCATTGCTATCGAACCTGGCAGGAAGATTCAATTTTATTGACATTTTCGACTAGTATCGTGGTGAGCTAACTTGCATAAGTAAGGAGGAATAATTCCAGCGGCGCGCTATAGCCAATGCAGTGCAATAGTATCTGGATGGAAAATTCAATTTTATTAACACTTTACGCAAATATCGAAGTCCGCTTTCTTTGTTGCACGAATAAGGAGGATAGTATCTATAGGCGCGTTATAGCCGTTGC
>NW_016919496.1:0-254 GCF_001483705.2 Eufriesea mexicana
GTTTCGTTACTATGGGTTAGGTCTGGATTGCTTTGACTTCCTTGGAGTAGTCTGCTGTACGTCGAGCTCCTGCGCTCTACTGTGCTCTAGTATGTTTTACTTTGTTCCGGGGAGGCCTGCAGCAGTGGTGTCGGCACGTTAGGTAGAGATTTATATCGTTTGGTTTTATTTCGTTTGGTAAGGTTCGGAGTGGATAGCTTTGACTTTTAAGATACACACCGATATTCGGTGGATTTCTGCGCCCCACTGCGATC
>NW_016919497.1:0-545 GCF_001483705.2 Eufriesea mexicana
AAACCATTGCTGGCGCCCACAGACACAAGCAGAGCGTACTAGAGCACAGTATAGTGCAGGGATACACCGTATTGCAGTGAATAGCATAAAAGCCGTAGATATCTTAGCGCAATCTGTACTAATTTAACCTAACTGAGGGTAGCGTAACTCAGTATAACGTGCCGCTACCACAGCTCCTGGCCTCCCCATTGCCAAGCAGAAAATAGTAGAGCACAGCTGATCACTGAAACCCATGGAAAACAGTTTAAAGAACGAAAGACAGAAGACAGAGCTATCATAACCGAACTTTGCCTAACCTATCCTAACCAAACGTAACCTAACTCAACCTAACGTGCCGCGAATGCTATTGCGCGCATCCCCAAAGTCGTGGAGAGCACTCTAGAGCAATGCAGAGCGCAGAAGTTCGCACAAAACGTCAAGGAGATCCTAACCAAACGAGGCATAGCTCAACCTAACGTGCCGAGACGACCATTACTGGCCAGCCCAGAGCAATGCAGAGCATATCAGGGCGCAATTGGACGCAGAGATCCACCTAATGTCAGTGT
>NW_016919498.1:0-1587 GCF_001483705.2 Eufriesea mexicana
CTTGCATATAAATATTACTCGTGTTTGTAAGTCTCCTGTAATAAAAAAAATTCTAGTCAATAATACTTCGTATTAAATCTTTAATCATTTACAAATCAGTCAACCAAATGGTTCTTTTTTCTAATAATCAACATCAGCAGGAAAGACGTACCTTTTACTTCCTTTTAACGTTGTCTTTATTGGCCCAATCAATTCCATGTGCCAGAACCCATTATTCCTGCAGCTTTTACAGTTTTTAAGTTCCTATAGATATTTCTACGCGTTTTAGTTTCAATGCAATATTTACTCTCTATATTCAATTTATCTGTAACTTTCATAACTGTTACCAATTGTTCATTCTCCATCTCTTCAATGATCTTCATATTTCCACGTCGATAACACACATTTTTCTCTCTTGATACATACGCTGCTTCTTTTATGTTTCTTGACAAGATATACATTTCTTCTTCTCACTGCAATCATTCAAACGTCTCTCCTTTCTTCATATACCTTGGCTCCACCATTCTGAAATTGAACACATTGGTAAGGATCATTCACTTCGATCACAGATATTAATATTTATTTAGATAAGGGATACAACATACATAGCTGATCTTGAATCCCATAGACATATCATACCTTACATATTTGTATTACTGCTACAACTTCTTCTCACAATAAGATATAATTACTGACATCTAATAGATCTACATTGGTGATACTCCATGAGTCCAAGATTTTTCTACTGTTGCATGTGCCTATTTATTTCAACAGAATATTGCCTTGAATCAACTCTACGTTGTTATACGGAAAAAAAGAAATCCAAAAACATAATTTTAGAAATAGAAGCGAAAAAAGTGCATTACGCACACGATCTGAAAGCCGCGAAAACTTCCGGCACTATTTTTCGAAAACGCACGCTCGAAAGACAAAAAAAATATCCAATCCCGTTAAGGAAGAAATCACTCTACAATGATAAATGAAAAAAAACCCGAGTCAAAGGCCTAATTCTGAAGATGGAAACCGAAAAAGTAAACTGCGCAGCACGATCTGACAGCCACTGACACTTCCAGCACTATTTCTCGAAAACGGACGCTCGAAACCGAAAAAAAATTTTCAATCCCGTCAAGGGAAAAATCACTCTACGCTGATAAATAAAAAAAACCGGAGTCGAAAGCCTAATTTTGTAAATATAAGCGAAAAAAGTTAATTGCGCAGCACGACCTGTCACCCACTAACACTTTCGGCACTATTTTTGGAAAACGCACGCTCGAAACGCAAAAAAAGTATCCAATCCCGTTAAGGAAAAATTCACTCTACGCTGATAAATAAGAAAAACCGGAGTCAAAAGCCTAATTTTGTAAATATAAGCGAAAAAAGTTAATTGCGCAGCACGACCTGTCACCCACTAACACTTTCGGCACTATTTTTGGAAAACGCACGCTCGAAACGCAAAAAAAGTATCCAATCCCGTTAAGGAAAAATTCACTCTACGCTGATAAACAAGAAAAACCGTAGTCAAAAGCCTAATTTTGTAAATATAATCGAAAAAAGTTAATTGCGCAGCACGACCTGTCACCCACTAACACTTTCGGCACTATTTTTGGA
>NW_016919499.1:0-238 GCF_001483705.2 Eufriesea mexicana
TCTCTACTATATTCTGCTCAACTCTGGGGCGGCGAGCAATAGTGGCCGTGGCACGTCAGGTTGAGGTAGGTCACGTTTGGTTTAGTTGGGTTGGGCTAAGTTTGATTAGTGTATCTCTGACTTTCGCGCTAGAACCTATTTTTCTGTGAATTTCTGTGATTTACTGTGATGTACAACATTCCGCTAGGCTGTAGGGAGGGCAGGAGCAGTGGTCGAGGCACGTTGTTTTGGGGTATGC
>NW_016919500.1:0-1578 GCF_001483705.2 Eufriesea mexicana
CTAACGTAACCTAACCGAACGTAGCCTAACTCAGCCTAACGTGCCGAGAGCACTACCGCTGTCCTCGCGAGAGGCAAGCAGAGGATAGTAGAGCAATGCGGAGCGCAGATATCGATCGAATAACAGTCTATACCACAAAAGTCAAAGCTATCCTGACCAAACCTAACCAAACGTAGCGTAGCTAAACGTAACCCAACTACACCTAACGTACCGAGACTACTATTGCTGCCCTCCGCAGAGAGAAGCATAACATGTTAGAGGAGAGTAGAGCGCAGAAGGTTATAGAGTCGCGGTGCAGAACACAATAGTCGAAGGTACCCCTGTCCTAACTTAGCCAGACGTAACGTAAAGGAACGTTGCTTAACCCAACCTAACTCGCCGAGGCCACTATTTCTTGCATCTCCAATGCCAAGGAGAACACACTAGAGCACAGTAAAGCGCAGTAATACGCAATGCAGTGTGTAGCAGAAAAGTCAAAAGTATCCCAACGTAACCTGTCCTAACTTAAACCAACCGAATGTAGCTTGACTATACATAACTTGCCCAGAACACAATTGCTGGCCTCCCCAGTGTTGAGCAGACTATACTGGAGCAACGTAGACCGCAGAAATCGAACGAATAGCAGTGTATAACTCAAAAGTCTAAGTTATCCTATCCAAACCTAACGAAACGAGACCTGACCGAACGTGGCCTTACTCAACATAACGTGCCGTGACCGCAATTACTGGACTCACCAAGGTCAACCAGAATATAGGAGCAGTTTACACCGCGAAGCCAAAGCTATCCATACATAAATCAAACTGTCGTAACATAACCGATCGTAGCATAACTAAACCTAACGTCCTGCGGCCGCTATATCTGGCCTCCCCATAGAAGAGCGTAGTGTAGTAGAGCAACATAGACTGCAGAAGCAATAGGAATACCAGTGTACAGCACATAAGACAAAGCTATCCTTTTCAAACATATCCTAACACAGACTTACCAAACGTAACATAACTGAACTCAACGTGCCACCAAAACCGTTGGTAGGATCCCAAGGAACGAGCAGAAATTATTAGAGCCATGTGCCGCGCAGGAATCCACTGAATACCAGTGTGTATCGCGAAGGTCAAAGCTACACTGTGCTAACATGGCCAAGCGTAACAAAAGTAAGCTCACTCAACATAACGTGCCTATACCACTTTTGCTAAACTCCCATAGCCCAGCAGAATATACCAGAGCACCGTAGAACGTAGAAGTCCGCCGCACTGCAGGGTAAAGCACAAGAGTCGAAGATATCCTAACCTAACCTGACCTAACCCAAGCTAACCAAATGTAGCCTAACTTAACCTAACTTGCGGAGACCACCATCGCTGGCCATCCAGAGCCAGGCAGAACATACTAGAGCACAGTAGAGCGCCGAATTCCATCGGACAGCAGTGAACAGCACGAAAGTCAAAGATATTCTAACCAAACCTAACCAAACCTAACCTAATCGAGCGCAATATGTCTTATCCCAATGTGACGCCGCCACAATTCCTGGCGTCTCCAGAGGCCAGCAGAGTGATGGAGCACAGTAGAGCGCACAAGACCATAGAA
>NW_016919500.1:4137-31369 GCF_001483705.2 Eufriesea mexicana
CAAAAGACAAAACTATCCTGTCCCAACCTAACCAAACGCAAAAGAACCAATCGTGGCCTAATTCAATACAACGCAACGAGACCACGATTGCTGTCCTGCCCAGAGCCATGCAGAACATATGCGCGGACAGTAGGACGCAGAAATCCGTAGAATCGCCGTGTATATCAGAAAGTTCTAAGCTACCCAAACATAACCCAAACCAACAGAACCTAACCAAACATGGCACAACTCAACGCAACGTGCTGCGACCACAATTGCTGGACTCCCCGGGACCAAGCAGAATATAGTAGAGCACAGTAGAGCGTAGAAATACACCTGATATTATGGTACACCTCGGAAGGCAGAGCTATCCCAGCTTAACCCATGCTAACGTAACCTAACCGAACGTAGCCTAACTCAGCCTAACGTGCCGAGAGCACTACCGCTGTCCTCGCGAGAGGCAAGCAGAGGATAGTAGAGCAATGCGGAGCGCAGATATCGATCGAATAACAGTCTATACCACAAAAGTCAAAGCTATCCTGACCAAACCTAACCAAACGTAGCGTAGCTAAACGTAACCCAACTACACCTAACGTACCGAGACTACAATTGCTGCCCTCCGCAGAGAGAAGCATAACATGTTAGAGGAGAGTAGAGCGCAGAAGGTTATAGAGTCGCGGTGCATAACACAATAGTCGAAGGTACCCCTGTCCTAACTTAGCCAGACGTAACGCAAAAGAACGTTGCTTAACCCAACCTAACTCGCCGAGGCCACTATTTCTTGCATCTCCAGTGCCAAGGAGAACACACTAGAGCACAGTAAAGAGCAGTAATACGCAATGCAGTGTGTAGCAGAAAAGTCAAAAGTATCCCAACGTAACCTGTCCTAACTTAAACCAACCGAATGTAGCTTGACTATACATAACTTGCCCAGAACACAATTGCTGGCCTCCCCAGTGTTGAGCAGACTATACTGGAGCAACGTAGACCGCAGAAATCGAACGAATAGCAGTGTATAACTCAAAAGTCTAAGTTATCCTATCCAAACCTAACGAAACGAGACCTGACCGAACGTGGCCTTACTCAACATAACGTGCCGTGACCGCAATTACTGGACTCACCAAGGTCAACCAGAATATAGGAGCAGTTTACACCGCGAAGCCAAAGCTATCCATACATAAATCAAACTGTCGTAACATAACCGATCGTAGCATAACTAAACCTAACGTCCTGCGGCCGCTATATCTGGCCTCCCCATAGAAGAGCGTAGTGTAGTAGAGCAACATAGACTGCAGAAGCAATAGGAATACCAGTGTACAGCACATAAGACAAAGCTATCCTTTTCAAACATATCCTAACACAGACTTACCAAACGTAACATAACTGAACTCAACGTGCCACCAAAACCGTTGGTAGGATCCCAAGGAACGAGCAGAAATTATTAGAGCCATGTGCCGCGCAGGAATCCACTGAATACCAGTGTGTATCGCGAAGGTCAAAGCTACACTGTGCTAACATGGCCAAGCGTAACAAAAGTAAGCTCACTCAACATAACGTGCCTATACCACTTTTGCTAAACTCCCATAGCCCAGCAGAATATACCAGAGCACCGTAGAACGTAGAAGTCCGCCGCACTGCAGGGTAAAGCACAAGAGTCGAAGATATCCTAACCTAACCTGACCTAACCCAAGCTAACCAAATGTAGCCTAACTTAACCTAACTTGCGGAGACCACCATCGCTGGCCATCCAGAGCCAGGCAGAACATACTAGAGCACAGTAGAGCGCCGAATTCCATCGGACAGCAGTGAACAGCACGAAAGTCAAAGATATTCTAACCAAACCTAACCAAACCTAACCTAATCGAGCGCAATATGTCTTATCCCAATGTGACGCCGCCACAATTCCTGGCGTCTCCAGTGGCCAGCAGAGTGATGGAGCACAGTAGAGCGCACAAGACCATAGAAAAGCAGTATGCGGCAGAAAAGTCAAAGCTATCCTAAACTAACCCAATGTAGCCTAACCTAGCCGAAAGGAATGTATCTCGACCTAACGTACCGCGACTACTATTGCTGGCCTCGACAGTGCCAAGCAGAACATATTAGAGTTGTGTAGCAAGCAGAAATCACAATTACCGGCTTCCCCAGAGCCAAGCAGAATGTACTATGGCACTGTAGATCGCAGAAATACACCGCATTGTAGTGTACAGCATAAAAGCCAAAGATATCGTAATCTAAGCCAAACAAAACTAATCTAACCGAACGTAACCTAACTCTACATATCATTCCCAGACAAGTATTACTGACCTACCTGCTCCAAAGCAGAACGTATCTGGTGAGAGAAGGACACAGAAATACATAGAATCGCTGTCAACAGCAGAAAATTCAAACCTATCCGAGCCTAACCCAAGCTAGAATTACCTAACCAAGCGTAGCCTAACACAACCTATCATGACACGATCACTACTACTGGCCTCCCCAGATTCGAGCAGGGTATAGTACAGCAATGTAGAGCTCTGGGATCCACTAATAGCTGTCTGTATCGCAAAAGTCAGAGCTATGCTGACCTAACCTGACGAAGCATAGCAAATCCAAAAGTAACCTAACTTCACCTAACGTGCCTAGACCACTTTTTCTGACATCCCAGAGCACATCAGGGTATACCAGAGAACACCAGTGCGCAGAAATCCGCCGCATAGCAGGGTAACGGACAGAAGTCAAAGATATCCCAACCAAACCTAACCAATTCTAACATATCTAAACAAAGCATGACTCAACCATACGTGCCAGGACCACTATCGCTGGACATCCCAAAGGCAAGCAGAATATATTACAGCATAGTAGACCGCAGAATTCCACCGCACAGCAATGTAAAGCACAAAAGTCAAACATATCCTACCCTAACTTGACCTACACTCACGTAACCAAACGCAGCATGACTCAGCATAACGTGCCGAGACCACTATTGCTGACATCCGCTTATCCCGGTAGAACATATAAAAGCACAGTAGATCGCAGAAATCCACCTAATAGAAATGTATAGAACAAAAGCCAAAGATATCCTAACCTAGCCCAAGCAAACGTAATCTGACAAAACGTATCATAGCATAACCTAACGTGCCGAGACCAGAATTGCTGTCCTCCCCGGATCAAATCAGAGCCCACTAGGGCACTGTGGAGAGCAGAAATTCACCGCATTGCATTGTACAGCATGAAAGACAAAGATATCAAAATCTAACCCGGACAAACCTAACCTAAACGAACGTAACCTAACTCAACCTAACGTGCCTAGGCCAGTATTGCTGACTTCCACGCACCCAAGCTGAAAATATCAGGGGAGAGCAGGGCGCAGGAGTACATAGTATCGCACTGTGTACAAGAATATTTCAAAGCTGTCCAAGCATATACCAAGCTAATATAACCAAACCAAACGTAACGTAACTCAACCTAACGTGCCGAAGACACTATTGCTGTCCTCCCGATTGTCGGGCAGAGTATTGTGGAGCAATGTAGAGGGCAGAAATCCACCGAACACTAGTGTATAGCGCAAAAGCCAAAGCTACCATATCCTAACCCAACCAAACGTAACGTAGCCAAACGTAACACAACTCACACTAGCGTGCCGAGATCACTATTCCTGCCCTCCACATAGACAAGCAGGATACATTAGTGGAGAGTAGAGGGCAGAAATCCGCAGAATCGCAGTGCATAGTACAATAGTTGAAGCTGCCCTAACCTATCCAAACGTAACATGGACGAAAGTATCTTAGCAAAACCTATCGTGCCGAGACAGCTATTGCTTGCATCCCCAGAGCCGAGCAGAATATACTAGAGTACACTGGAGCGCAGTAATCCACTGTATAAAAGTGTGTAGCAGAAGAGTCAAAGATACACCATCTTAACCGAACCAAGCGTAACATAACCGAACGCAGCCTAACACAACCTAACGTGCCACGGCCACCATTGCTTGGCTCCCCAGAGCCACGCAGTGCATATTAGAGCACAGTAGGGCGGAGAAGCACACCGGATGGCAGTGTACAGCACAAAACGCAAAGCCTTCCTAACCATACTTAACCAAACCTAACATAACCAAACGTAACCTGACAAAACCTATCGTGGAACGATCACAATTGCTGGCCACACCTGTGCCAAGCAGAACACATTAGAGGAGAGAGGAGCGCATAAGTCCATAGAATCGCAGTTTATAGCCGAAGAGTCAAAGCTGTCCAAGCGTAACACAAACAAACATGAAATAACCAAACGTAGCCTGACTCAACGTGACGTGCCGCGACCACTGTTGCTGGTCCCCCCAGGGCCGACCAGAATATAGTGGACGCCAGCAGAGCGCAGAAACCGACCGCATTGCTGTGTACAGCAGAAAAGTCAAATATGTCCTGACATAACCTGTCCTTACCTAACCTTCCCAAACGTAGAGTAACTAAACGCAACGTGGCGATACCTATAATGCTGGCCAGCCCAGAGTCAAGCAGGGCATATTAGATCAAATTAGAGCGCAGAAATGCAACAAACAGCAGCGAATAGCACAAAGGTGAAAGTAGCATATCCTGACGTCGCCAAACGTAACATATCCAAACGTAACCTAACCCAACCCAACTTGACGAAATCGCTATTGCTGGCCTCCACAGAAATAAGCAGAATGTACTAGAGCGCAGTAGTGCGCAAAAATCCTCCGAATATCAGCGAATAGCACAAAAGTCGAGGATATCCTAATCAAACGTGACATAGCCCAACCCAAGCAAACGTAACCTAAACCAACTTAAACTGCCGAGACTGCTATACCTGGCCTCCTCAGAGCCAAGCAGAAAATATCAGAACACAGAAGATCGCAGAAATCCGTGGAAAGCTGTGCAGAGCACGAAAGTCAATACTATCCTATCCTAACCTCGCCAAATGTAACATAACCGAACGCAGTATAGCTCAACCAAACGTGCAGAGACCACTAGTGGTGGCATCTCCAGAGCCAAGCAGAATATACTACAGCACAGTAGAGCGCAGAAATCCGCCGCATTGCACTGTATAGTACAAATGTCAAAGCTATTCTATCCTAACATAGCCAAATGTAACACAACCAAACGTAACGTAACCCAACGTAACGTCCCGCGACAGTTATTTCTTGCCTCCACAAAGCCAAGCAGAATATACTAGAGCAGAGTAGAGCGCAGAAATTAACTGCATTGCAGTGCAAAGGACAATAGTTGAAGAGACGCTGACCTAACATGACCTAACCTGCCTTATCCAAATGCAGTGTAACTCAACATGTCGCAATGAGGCTTATATTGCAGGACTCCCCGGAGCCGAGCAGAATATATCAGAGCACTGCAGAAAGCAGAAATCCACCAAATAGCTATGAATAGCACAGAAGTCAAAGTAGCCAATCATAACCTAGGCAAGGTAACGTATGCAAACAAAATCTACCTAAGTCTAACATGGACGGACCGCTACTGTTGGACACACAGAGCCGAGCAGAATGTACTATTGCACAGCAGAGCACAGAAATCCACCGCATTGATGTGCATAGCAAGAAAGACAGAGATACGCAAGCCCTACCTGACATAATCTAACCCAACCAATCGTAGCACAACTCAACATCACGCGCCGAGACCTCTATTGCTGCGCTTCACGGAGCAACGCAGAACATAGTGGAGGACACTAGAGCGCAGAAGCCCACCTAATATTAGTTTATAGCACAAAAGTCAAAGCTACCCTATCCTAATATATCCAATCTTAACATAACCGAACGTAACATAATTCAAACTAACGTCCTGCGACCACTATTGCACGCCTCCCCAGAGTCGGGCAGACTTAATAGAGGAGAGTAGAGCGCAGAAATAAATGGAATCGCTGTGTATGGACAAAAGTCATATCCATCCAGTCAAGACCCTAGCGAACATAACCTAACCAAACGTACACCACCAAACGTATCGTGCCCCGACCACTATTCGTGGACTCCCCAGGGCCAAGCATGACATGATAATGCACTGTAGATGGGAAGAATCCACCGAATATCAGTGCATGCACAAGAGTCAAAAAGATCCTATCTAAACTTTCCTAACCTGTCCCAACGGTACGTAACCTGACAAAGCCTAAAGTGCCGGGATCGATATTACTGGTCACCACAGAGCCAAGCATAGCAAACTAGAGCGCATTAGAGGACAGAAAACCTCCGTATAGCAGTGCACACCACAAAAGTCGAAGTAGCATATCCTAACCTAGCCAAACGTCACATATGCGAACGAAACATAGCTCAACCAGACATGACGAGATAAGTAGTGCTGGCCTCAACAGAGACAAGCTGAATGTACTAGAGCACAATAGTGCGCAGAGATCCGCCGCATTGCAGACATATCGAAAAGGTCAAATATATCCAAAACATACCCGACCTGGCGTAATCCTGGGCCAATCGTACCCCACCTCAACATAACGTGCCGAGACAACTATTGTTGGCCTCCCAGAGTCATGAAGAAGATACTAGAGCACACTGGATGGCAGAAATCCCCATGATGGCAGTGTACAGCACAAAAGTCAAAGTTACCCTTTCCCAATCTATAAAACGTTAACATAATCGAACGTAACATAACTGAACCCAGCGTACAGCGACAACTATTACTGACCTCCACAGGGTCGAGCAGGACGCATTGAAGGAGAGTAGAGCGCAGAAATCCTTAGAATCGCAGCGTACACCGCAAGAGTCACTGCTATCCAAACCGAACCCAAGTTAACTTAACCTAACCGAACGAAGCATATCTCAATAAAACGTGCCGCGAACACGGCTTCCGCCCTCCCATCAGGCAAGCAGAATATAGTAGAGCATAGTAGGTAAAAGAAATCCACCGAAAAGCAGTATATGGCACGAAAGTCAAAGCTATCCTGACCAAACTTAACATATCGTAACCTACTCAAACGTAACCAATACCAAACTAACGTGCAACGAACACCATTGCTCGCCTCCACAGTGTCGGGCAGATTATAGTAGATCAATGCGGTGCGTAGAAATCGACTGTACAGCAGTGTACAGCGCAAACGTAGAAGAAATCCTGACTACACCATACTAACCTAACCTAACGAAAATGACCTATCGCAAAATGACGTACCGTGACCACCATTAATGGCAACCCCAGAGCCAAAGGGGACACATTACAGCACAGTAGATGACAAAAGTCCACCGAAGGACAGCGTATGGCGCAAAAGTCTAATATACTCTATCCTAGCCTAACCAAGCGTAGCATAATCGAACGTAACCAAACTCAAGCTACCGTGCCGAGTATACCATTGCTAGCCCCGCTAGAGCAAATCCGGGTATACTAGAGCACAGTAGACCTCAGAAATCCACCGCAGTGCAATGAATAGTACAAAAGCCGTAGATATCCTGACCAAACCTGACCTAATCTAACCTAACCGAACGCAGCATGACACAACACGACTTGCCGCGATCACTGCTCCTGGCATCTCGGGAGCCGCGCAGAATGTTGTAGAGCACAGTAGATCACAGGGATCCAACGAAAAAACGGTGTAAGGCACGAAAGACGTAGCTACCCTAGCAAAACTCAACCTCACCTAACACAACCAAACGTATCCCAACACAAACTGACGTACCAAGACCACCATTGCTTGCCTCCCAGAGTCGAGCAGAGAATAGTGGAAGAATGTAGAGCGCAGAAATCCATCGATTAGCAGTGTATAGCACAAAGGTCGAAGACACCCCAATTCAACCTGTCCTAACCTAACCTAACCAAACGTAGCCAGCACAGCATAACGTGCTGAGACTACTATTGCTCTCCTCCCCAGAGCCAAGCAGAGAATGTTGGTGCAATGTAGAACGCAGAAATCCTCACAAAAGCGGTGTATAGCTTAAAAGTCGAAGCCACCATAGCAAAACCTAACCATACCTGACATAACCACACGTAAAATATCCCAACCTAACGTGCCGCGACCACAATTCAGGCGTCCACAGGGTCAAGTAGAGCGTGATACAGTACAATAGAGGGCAGATATGCACCCAGTAAGAGCGTATAACGCAAAGGTCAAAGCTGTGCTGTCCTAACCTAAACAATCGACACGTACCCAAACACAACTTAACTTAACATAATTTGCCGAGACCTCTATTACTGGAATCGGCAGTGCCAAGCAGTACACACTGGAGCACAGCAGAGCGCAGCAATCCACCAAACAGTAGCGAAGAGAAAAGACGGCATAGGTACCTTAACCTTGCCAGACCTAATCTAACCAAAAGTAACGTATACCAACTAAATGTAACGAACCGAGTCCAATACTGACGGCCTCCCCATCGACAAACAGATCATATTAAATCAGAGTAGAACGCAGAAGTCCAAGGAACGGCAATGTATAGCAGAAAAGTCGAAGCTATCCTAATCCAACGCATACCAACCTAAGATAACCGAACCTAACCTATCTCAATCTAACATCCGCAGACCACTATTTCTGGCATAAAGCAGAGCATACCAAAGTACAGTGGGGAGCAGAAGTCCGCCGCTATACCGTGTGCAGGACAGAAGTCGAAGATATCCTAACCTAACCAAAACAAACCTAACACAGCCAAACGTAACCTAACTAATCCTAACGCGCCGCGACAGCAATTTCTGGCCTCCCCACAGCAAAGCAGACCACATTAGACAACACTAGTGCGCAGAAATCCACCACATTGCTGTGAACAGCACAAAGGCCGTAGATAATCTAACCTAACAAGGCCCAGCCTGACCAAACCAAACATAGCACAACTCAACACGATGTGACGCGACCACTGCTCGTGACCTGCCCGTAGCAAAGCAGAATGTAGTAGAGAGCAGTAGATACAGAAAACCACGGAATAGCGGTGTAAGGCACAAAAATCACTGAAGCCTGTCCTAACCTAGACAAACTTAACATATACAAACGCAACTTAACACAACGAAACGTGAAGAGAACACTATTGCTGGCCTCCACAGTGGTACGGAGAGCGGACTAGAGTACAGTAATGGGCAGAAATTCACCGCATTGCAGTGAATAGCACAAATTTCGATGATACCCCACCCTAACCTCCCCTAACTCAACCTAGCCAAACGTAGCAAAACTCAGCATAGTGTGCCACGACCACTGCCGCTGGACTTCCCACAGCAAAGCAGAATATATTACAGCTCAGCAGATAGCAGGACTCCAGCGGATAATTGAGTATGGCATGAAAGTCTAAGATATCCAAACCGAAACAAAACTGTCGTAACTTAACCAAACGTAACCTAACTCAAACTTACGTGCCGAGAACACAATTACTTGCCTCCCAGGAGCAGACCAGGGTACGGGAGAGCAATGTAGAGCGTAGAAATCCACCGATTAGCTGCGTGTAGCACAATATTCAAAGCTATCCTCTCAAAACTTTACCAAACGTAACGCAACCAAACGTAACCTAACTCAACATAACGTGCCGCGACAAATATTTCTGGCCTCCACACAGCCAAGCAGGACATGCTAAATGAGAGTAGAGCGCAGGGATCCACAGAATCGCAGTGTACAGCAGAAAAGTCAAAGCAACCAGAACCTATCCCAAACCAGCGTAACCGAGCGAAACGCAGGCTAACTCAACATAACGTGCCGCGACCACTATTGCTGTCGTCCAGATGGCTAACCAGAGAAGAGTAGGGACCGTCAGAAAGCGGAAATCCACCTAATAACAGTTTACACCACGAAGTCTGAGCTATCCAAGCCTAAGGCAGAATACCATAACCTAACCAAACGTAGCCTAACTGAACCTACCGAGCCGAGTCCACTATAACTGGGATGCCCAGGGACGAGCAGAGCATAGTAGTGCAATGTAGGGCGTAGAAATCCGCCGAATGTCAGTGAATGACACAAAAGTCAGAGCCGTCCGAACCGAACCTAGCCTAAGTTAACATAACCGAACGTTACCTAACACAACCTATCGCGTCCCGAACACTATTGCTGGCCTCCACAGAGCCGAGCAGAGCACATTAGAGGAGGGTGGATCGCTGAGGTCAGTAGAATCGCGGTGTATGGCATAAAACTCGGAGCTACCCAAGCGCAACCCAATTCAGCATATCCTAACCAAACGTAGCATAACTCAACATAACGTTTCTCGACCGTAATTGCTAGATTCCCTGGGTACAACCAGAATATAATAGAGCACAGTAGAGCGCAGAAGTCGACCGAAGGACAGTGCAGAGCACGAAAGCCAAAGCTAACATTACCGAACTTGTCCCAACGTAATATGACGAAACGTAACCTAACACAACCTAACGCGCCAAGACCAACATTGCTGGCATTCTCAGGGCCAAGCCGAGTGTAGTAGAGCTCAGTAGAACGCAAAAATCCACCTCATTGCAGTGTATAGCACAAAAGACGAAGATATCATAACCAAACCTGACCTAACCTAACCTAGCCGCACGTACACTCTCTAAACTTAATGAGCCGAGACTACTATTGCTGGCCTCCCGGGAGCCAAGGATATCATATTAGAGCGGAGTAGGTCGCAGATATTCACCTAATAGAAGCGTATAGCCCAAAAGTTGGAATTACCCCATTCTAACCTGACAAAACCTAGCACAACCAAACGTAAGCTGACTCAACCTATCGTGCCACGAACACTATGGCTGGACTCCCGAGAACCAAGAAGTGGCTTGTATAAAAACTTGCCTCCCCAGAGCCAAGGAGAACATATTAGACCACCGTAGAGCGCAGTAACCCAACGAATGGCAGTGTATAGCACAAAAGCCAAAGCCATCCTTACCAAGCTCATCCAAACCTAACCCAACCAACCGTAGAATAGCCAGTCGTAACGAAACAGCAAAACTGTTCCTGTTCTACCCATAGACGAGCAGAACATATTAGAGCACACTAGAGGGCAGAAATCCGCCGAATATCTGTGTATCGCGCAAAATGCAAAGATATCCTCTCCTACCCTAGCCAAACGTAACGTAACCAACAGTAACATAACATAGCGCCACGTGCCGAGACCACTATTGCTGGCCCCCGCAGATCCAAGCATAGTATATTAGAGCACAGTAGAGAGCAGAAATCCGCCGAATAGCAGAGTATTGCATAAAAGTCGGATCTATCCCATCCTAACCGAACCAAACGAAACCTAACCCAACCTATCGTGCCGAGACCAGTATTCCTGACAGCCGGAGTGCCGAGCTGAATATGCTAGAGCACAGTAGAGCGTAAAAATCGACCGCATTGCTGTGCATACCACAAAGGACGAAGGCAACCTGACCAAACATAATCTAACCAATCCTAACCAAACGTAACTTGCCGCGATCTCTATTATGTTGCACTTGCGAGGTTGGGTTAGGTATAGTTCGATTATGATAGCCATGACCTTCGTCTATACACGGTGTTTCTATGGATTTCTGAACCCTCCTCCCCCTAATCCGTGCTGCTCGGCTCTGGAGTGGTCAGCAGTAGTGGTCACGGCACGTAACCTTGTGTTATGTTACGTTTGGTTAAGTTACGCTAGCTTGGGTCAGGTGTGGACAGCATTGGCTTTTCGCTACGCACTGCTATTCTATGGACTTCTGCGCTCTAAAGTGTTCTATCTTACTCTGCCTTTCTCTGGTGGCGCCGGGAATAGTGGTCGCGGTACCTTAGGTTGAGTTATGTTACGTTTGGTTAGGTTGGGTTTGTCTATACAATATCGCCGGCTTTTGTGCTATACTCCGATATTCTGTGAATTTCTGTGCTCTAACATTTTCTGCTCCGATCTGGGGAGGCCAGCAGTAGTGGTCTCTGCAAGTTAGGTTTAGTTACGCTTCGTTCGGTTACGTTAAGTTAGGACAGGTTAGGTTAGGATATATTTAACGTTTGTGCTATACGCAGGAGTGCTGTGGACAACAGTACACTACTGTGCTCTATTATTCTCCGCTTCCCTCTGGGGACTCCAGCAATAATGATCTCGGCACGTTAGATTCTGTCATGTTACGTTCGGGTATGTTAAGCTTTGTTAGGTTAGGACAGGATAGCTACGACTTTGGGCTATGCACTGCTATTCGGATTATTCCTGCCCTCTACGAAGCTTTGTTAGTTTAGGACAGGATAGCTACGACTTTGGGCTATGCACTGCTATTCGGATTATTCCTGCCCTCTACGTTGCTCGACTATAATCCGCTCGAATCTCGGGCGACCATCGTGACGCGTTACGTTAAGGTAGGTTACGGTAGGTTAGGCTATGTTGGGAAGGTTTGGCCAGGATTTCTTTGACGTTTGTGCTATACACTGCTATTCCGTTCATTTCTATGACATACTGTGCTCTGCTGCATTCTGCTTGGCTCTGGGAAGGCCAGGAGCAAAGGTCACGGTACGTGACGTTAAGCTATGCTACGTTTGGTTATGTTAGGTTTGGTCTGCTTAGGTTAGAATATCTACGGCTTTTGTGCCACTCACTGCAGTGCTGTGAATTTCTCCGCCCCACTGTGCTCTAGTACATTCTGCACGCCTCTGTGGAAGCCAGCAATAGTGATCTCGGCGCGTTAGGTTGAGTTATTCTACGTTTGGTGACGTTAGGTTATGTCAGGCTAGTTTAGGATATCATAGACTTTTGGGCTGCACACTGCTATTCGGTGGATTTCTGCGCTCCACATTGTATACCGGTACTCTGCTCGATTTAGGGGAGGAGAGTAGTAGTGGTCGCCTCACGATAGGTTGTGCATTGTTACGTTTGATTATGTTAGGTTAGTTTATGTTTAGTTAGGATAGCTTCGACTTTCATGCTACACACTTCTATTCGGTGCATTTCTGCGCTCTACTGTACTCTACAATATTCTGCTTGGCACTGGGGAGTCCAGAAATAGCGGTCGCTGCGCGTTTCGTTTAGTTACGTTACGTATGGTTAGGTTATTTTTTCTTGGGCTAGATTTGGGAAGATTTGGATTTTCTGTTATAAACTGAGATTCTCCGGATTTCTGCTGCCTACTCTCCTCTATTATGCTATGCATGGCGCTAGAGAGGCCAGCAATGGTAATCTCGGCAGGTTAGGTTGAGCTACGTCACGTTCGGTTATGTTAGATTTGCTTGGTTTAGGCTAGGGTTGCTTTGACTTTCGCGCAATACGCTGCTATTCAGTGGATTACTGCACTCTACATTTCTCTACGATCCTCCGCTTGACTCTTTGGAAGCCAGCAATAGTCGTCGCGGCAATTTGGCTTGAGATATGTTACGTTTGGTTACGAGACATTTCGTTTGGTTAGGAGAGGATTGCTTAGACTTTTCTGCTATACAATGCGATTCTATGGACTTCTGCGCTCTACTGTCCTCTTATATGTTCTGCACGTTTCTGGGGAGGCCAGCAATAGTGGTCGGGGTACGCTAGGTTTAGTTATGCCACGTTTGGCTACGTTAGGATTGTATATATTAGGATAGGATAGCTTCGAATTTTGCGCTATATACTGCTATTCGTTGGGTTTCTGCGCTCCACTGCGATCTAATGTGTTCTGCTTAGCTCAGGGGAGGCCAGCAATAGAGGTGTCGTCTCGTTAGCTTTAGTTGTTCTACGTTGGGTTAGGTTAGGTTAGGTCCGGTTAGGTTAAGATATCTTTGGCTTTTGTGCTATACACTGCTATTCGGTGGCTTTCTTCGCTCTACTATGCTGTAGTATATTCAGCTTTGCTTTGTGGAGACCAGCAACGGCGTCCTCGGCATGTCAGGTTAAGTTAGGCTACGTTTGAATATGTTAAATTCGTCTATGTTAGGATACGTTAATTTTACTTTTGCGCTTCACACCGCTGTTCGGTGGATTTCTGTGATCTACTCTTCCCTTATACATTCTGCTTTGCTCTGATGTGGACAGGAGCAGTCGTCGCGGCAGGTCATGTTGAATAATGCTACATTTAGATATGTTCGATTAGTATATCTAAGGCTTTTGCGCTATTCACTGCAATGCGCTGGATTTCTGCCCTCTACAGTGCTCTAGTACATTCTGCTTGCCTCCGCGGGTGCCAGAAATAGTGGTCTCTTCAAGTTTCCTTCATTTATCTTACGTTTTGATATGTTACGTTTGGCTAGGGTTGGATAGGTTACTTTGACCTTTGCTACATTCACTTCTGTTCGGTTAGTTTCTACGGTCTATTGCGCTCTAATATGCTCTGACTGGCTCTGGAGGGGGCAGCAATATGGGTCCTGTCAGGTTGCGTTCAGCTACACTACGTTCGGATAGGTTAGGTTCGGTCAAGTTGGGCCAGTATGTGTTTGACTTTTGCGCTATAGATTGGAATGCCGTGGACTTTTGCGCTCTGCTCTGCTCTGACATATTCTGCTTGTCTCCCGATCAGCCAGAAATAGTGGTCCCGGCACTTTGGTTTGAACTAAGCTACGTTCGGTTATGTTACGTTCGTTGATGGTAAGAGAGGTTACTTCAGACTTTTGTTCTATAAACAGGTATAAGCGGATTTCTGCGCCCTCCTATGCGCTAATATTTTCTGCCTGGATCTCGTGTATGCCAGGAATGGTAGTCTCCGCTCTTTAGGTTGAATTAGGTTACTCTCTGTTAGGTTAGGTTAGGTCACACCCTGTCGGGATGAGCTAGTTTTTCGTGCTATACACTGCTATTCAGAGGGTTTCTGCCCTCTATTGTGCCCTTATTTATTCTGCTTAGCCCAGGGAACGCCAACATTATTGGTCTCGGCGCGTTATGTTGAGCTATTTTACGTATGGTTAGTACTGGTTAGGTTAAGTTCCGTAAGGGTAGTTTCAACTTACGTGGTTTACGCTGTTTTTCGGCGGATTTCTGCGATCTACTGTGCTGCAGTATATTCGGCTTGTCTCTGGGGAGGAGCAATAGTGGTCTTGGCTCGTTAGGATGAGTTAAGCTACATTGGGTTATGTTACGTTCGGCCATGTTAGCATAGGGTAGCTTCGACTTTTGCGCCGTGCACTGCGATTGTATGAGCTTCTGCGCTCTACTCTCCTGTAGTATGATCTGCTCGGCTCTGGTGAAGCCAGCAATAGTGATCTCGGGACGCTAGGTTGAGACAGGTTTCGCTAGGCTTGACTAGGCTATGATACGTTTTGTCAGGACGGCTTTGACTTTTGTGATTTACTCGGAAACACGGTCGATTTCTTTTGCACCGCATTGCACTACTAGCATCTGCTTGAATCTGGAGGGGGCAGCAATAGCGGACGTGGAACGTATGGTTGTGGTATGTTACGTTTCGTTGGGTTAGGTTAGGTTATGTTTGGCTACGATTGCTTTGACATTTGTGTTACACGCTGCTATTCGGTTGGTATCTGCACTCTGCTTTGCTGCACTAGCATCTGCTTGTCTCTGGGGATGCCAGCAATTGTGGTTGTGGCACGTTTGGTTGGCTCAGGTTACGTTTGGTTATGTTAGGTTATGCTATATTTGGTTATTATGGCTTTGACTACTATGCTATACACAGCAATTCGGTGAATTTCTGCGCGCTACCGTGCTATAGTATGTTCTGCTTGTCTCTCGGTGGACGGCGATAGTGGTCTCTGTGCGTTATGTTGATCTTTTCTAAGTTCGGTTATGTTACGTTTCGTTATGTTAGGATGCGGTAGCTTCGACTATTGAGCTATGCACTGCGATTCTATGGATATATGCGCCCTACTCTCCTCCAATATGTTCTGCTTGTCTCTGAGGAGATCAGCAATAGTGGCGTACGCACGATAGGTTGAGCTATGTTCCTTTGGATATGTTACGTATGGTCGGGTTTGGATAGGATGACATTGACTTTTGTTCCATACACTGCAGTTAGGTCGATATCTGTGCACTACATTGCTCTACTATCACCTGCTTATCTCTGGGGAGGCCGGCAATAGCTGCAGTGGCACGCTTGGTTGATTTAGTTTACGCTAGCATAAGCTAGGTTAGGTAAAGTTTGGTTAGAATGACCTCGACCTTTGTTCTGTACACTGCTCTTCTGTCGATATCTGCGCTCTGCATTGCTCTACCAGCATCTTCTTTTCTCTGGGAGTTCAGCAAAGCTATTCTCGGCACCTTATGCCGAGTTTGCCTCGTTCGGACAGGTTAGCCTAGGACAGGTTGGTTTATGATACCTTCCACTTCTGTGTTATACATTGCAATGAGGTGGATCACTGCGCTCTACTCTGCTGCATTATGTTCTGCCTGTCTCTAGGGAGAATAGCGACAGTGTTCTCGGCAAGTTAGTTTGAGTCAAGCTACGTTCGCCTATGTTACGTATGGTTATGTTAGGATAGGGTAACTTCGACTATTGTGCTATCCACTGCGATTCTGGGGATTGCTGCGCTCTACTCTCCTCTAATATGTTCTATAGGACTCTGCCGAGGCAGCAGTAGTGGTCTCGGGACTTCAGGATGGGTTAGATTACGTTGTGTTACGTTACGTTTGGCCATGTTGGGATAAGACAGCTTCGGCTTTTGAGCTATACACTGCCATACAGTTGATTTTTGCACTCTACTGTGCTCTAATATTTTCTGCTTCGCTCTGGGTAGGCCAGTAATTGTGGTCGCGTCACGTTTGCTTGGGTTATGTCACGCTTCGTTTGATTTGGGTAGGTTAAGCTCGGTTAGGATGGCTTTGACGTTTGTGCTCTGCATTGCTGTTCGGTCGCTGTCTGCGCTCTAGTGTGCTCTAGTATATTCTGCTCGGCTATGCGGAGGCCAGCAGTGGTGCTCTCGGAACGACAGGCTGTGCTATGCTGCGTTTGCTTGTGTTACGCTTGGTTAGGTTAGGATAGGATGGCATTGACTTTTGTGCTGTGCACTGCTCCTCAGTGGATTTCTGCACTCTATATTGCTCTTCTATACCCTTCTCGGCTCTCGCGAGGCCAGCAATAGTGGGCGCCGCACGTTAGATAGAGTTAAGCTACGTTAGGTTATTTTACGTTAGTTTGTGATAGGTTTGGGTCGCTTCGTCCTTTGTGCTATACACTGTTATTCGGGGGAATCCTGCGCTACGGTGCTCTACTACACTCTGCTCGAACCTGTGCTGGCCAGAAATTGCGGTTGCGTCACGTTATTTTGAGTTATGTTACGCTTGACCCTGTCACGATCTGTTACGTTAGGAAAGTGTGGCTTTAACTTTTGTACTGTACTCCGCTATTCGGTGGATTTCTGCGCTCTACTTCGGGCTACTGTACTCCGCTCGACTCCTGGGCGACAAGCAATGGCAGCCTCGGCACGCTAGGTTGACTTAGGTTTCGCTTGGCGTGACATGGTTAGGTTAGGTTTGATCTGAATAGCTTCGACTTTTGCGCTGGACACTGCTATTCGACGGATTTCCACTATTTACTGTGCTCTATTATGTTCTGCTTGTCGCTGGAGAGGCCAGCAATGGTGGTCTCGGCACGATAGGCTACGTTTGCTTAGGGTACGTTTGGTTAGGTTAGGAGAGCATAGCTCTGACTATTGTGGTATACACTGCCTCTCGGTGGGCTTCTGCGCTCTACTGTGCACTAATATGCGCTGCTTGGCGCTGTGGTGGCCAGTAGTCGTGTTCTCGGCCTGTTACGATATGTTAGGCTACGTTCGTATATGTTAGGTTAGGACCGGTTATGTTGGAATATCTGTGGCGACTTATGCGCTCTACATTACACTAATATGCGCTGCTTGGCTATGGGGAGGCCGGCAATTCTAGTCTCGGCAACATATGCTGAAATATGCTACATTCCGTTAGGTTAGGTTAGGCCAGGTTGGGTTAGGGTATCTTCCGCGTTTGTGCTGTTGGCTTTAATTCCGTCGATTACTGCGCTCCACTATGCTCCAGTACGTCCTGCTTGTCTCTGGGGAGGGCAGTAATAGTGGCATCTGCACGTTAGGTTGTGATAAATTACGTTTGGTTATGTTAGGATAGGATAGCTCTGACTTTTACGCTATAAACCGCTGTTCGGTGGATTACTGCACTCTACATTGCTCTAATACGCTCTACTTGGCGCTGGGTATGTCAGAAATAGTAGTCTCGGCACGTTATGATGAGTTAGGCTACGTTTGGTTATGTTACATTTGGTTCGGTCAGGATAGGGTTGCTTTGACTTTTGCGCTATACACTGCAATGCTGCCAATTTCTACGATCTACTGTGCTCTGGCATGCTTCGTGTGGCTCTGGAGAGGCCAGTAATAGTGGTCTGGTGCTGTTGTCTTAAGCTCAGCTACGTTTGGCTACGATACGATAGTTTTGGTTATGTTTGTACAGATTTGACTTTCGCTGACTGATATTTGGTGGTCCTCTACGCTCTACTGTGCCCCACGATATTCTGCTTGTTCGTGGGGATGCCAGAAATCGTGGTCGCGGCACCTTAGGTTATGTTATGCCTATTCTTTAAACTTCGGTTCTATATGTTAGAAGGCGATAGCTTTGACTTTCGTGCTGTACACTGCTATTCTTTCGATTTCAGCGCTCTATATTGCTCTTGTAAGTTCTGCTTGGCTCTGGGGATTCCAGTAGCTCTGGTCTCGGCACGCTAGGCTGAGATAGGTAACGTATGGTTATGTTACGTTTGGTTAGGTTAGGGGGGGATATCTTTGACTTTTACGCTGTACACCGGTATTCGCTTGTACTATGCGATCTGCATTGTTCTAATGTGCTCTGCTTCGCTCTGGGGAGGGCAGAGATAGCGGCCGCGGCACATTATCTTGAATTATATCACGTTTAGATATGTTACGTTTGTTTGGATGAGATATAGGTTGTCCTGACATTTCCGCTATTTCCTGCGACCTATGGATTTCAGCGATCTCCTCTACTCTAACATTTTCTGATTGGCACTGTGGGGGCCGGCAATACTGGTCACGGCACGATAGGTTCAGTTGAGATTATGTTTGGTTGGGCTTGGTTAGGTTGTGTCCGGTTTGGATAGCTATGTCTTTTGTGCTCAATACTGCTGCTCTATGGGCTCCTGCTCTCTTCTGTACTTCGGCGTATTCTGCATGTCAATGACGACGCCAGCAATGGTTGTCGCGGCTCGTTAGTTTGTGTTATGTTGCGCTTGGTAGGGTTGGGTTAGGTTATGTTTGGTCGGGTTTGCTTTGACTTTTGTGATATACACTGCTATTCGGACGATATTAGCTCTCTGCGTTGCTCTACTAGCATCCCGTTGTCTAAGGGGAGGTCAGCAATCGTGGTCTAGGCACGTTATGTCGTGTTACGTTACGTTCGTTTAGGTTAAGGGTTAGGTTATGTTTGGTCGGGTTTGCTTTGCCTTTTGTGATATACACTGCTATTCGGTCGATATTAGCTCTTTGCGTTGCTCTACTAGCATCCCGTTGTCTTAGGGGAGGTCAGCAATCGTGGTCTAGGCACGTTATGTCGTGTTACGTTACGTTCGTTTAGGTTAGGGCAGGTTGGGTTTGGTCAGGATACCTTTGACTATTGTTATATAAACAGCAATGCGGTGGACTTCTGCGCAATACTGTTCTCTAGTATATTCCGCTGGGATCCGCGGAGGCCAGCAATAGTGGTCTCGGCAAGTCAGGTTATGAATATTACATTTGGTTAGGTCAGGATAGCCCGTGCCTGGCTAGGATATCTTTGACTTTGTGATGTTCCTCGCACTTCCATGGGCTCCTGCGCCCTGCACTCGTATAACATGCTCCTCTTGGCGATGGGGAGTCCAGTAAATGTATGCTCGGCTCGTTAGGTTTAGTTAATTTACGTTCGGTTTGGTTATGGTAAGTCAGGCTGGGTCAGGATTTCTTTGACTTCTGTGCTGTACACTGCTGTTTGGCGGATATCTGCGCTCTATTGTGTTCCAGTATATCCTGCTTATCGCTGGGGAGGCCAGCAACAGCTCTCTCGGCACGTCAGCTGAAGTTTGGCTACGTGTGTTTGTATCACTTTTGGACATGCCACTATAGGATAGAATTGACTTTTGCGGTGTATGCATATATTCGGTGGACTTGTACGCTCCGCTGTGCCCTGGCATGCTCTGCTCGACTCTCGGGAGGCCAGCAGTAGTGGTCACTGCACGTTAGTTTGAGTTAGGTTATGCTTGGTATGGTAAGGAGAGGATAGCTTTGGCTTTTGAGCTACGAACTGCTATTTGGTGTATTTCTTCCCTCTGCATTGCTCTACCATACTCTGCTCGAATCTCGAGTGGCTAGCAATTGTGGTCTCGCCACGTTAGTCAGAGTTATGCTACGTTCGGTGATGCTATGTTTGTTTGTGTTATGTTAGGATAGCTCTGACTTCCGTGGTATACTCCGTTATTCTGTGGACCTCTGTGATCTACTGTGCTCTACTGCTTTCTGCTTAGCTCTGGGGTGGCCACCAACAGCTACCTCGGCAAGTTAGGTTGAGTTACATTACGTATGGTTAGGTTATGTATGTTAGTGTTGAGTTAGAATGGAATCGACCCTCGCGGTATACACTGCTTTCCTGTGGACTCCTGCGCTCTACTGTGCTCTACCTTAACCTGCTTGTCTCCGGGAATGCCAGAAATAGTGGTTCCAACACGTAAGGTTAAGTTACGTTACGTTTGATAATATTAAGTTTGGATAGGTTAGGAAATTATAGTTTTGACTTTTTTGTTATACACCGCTATTCGGTCGACTTCTGCGGTCTATATTGCTCTACCACAATCTGCTCGTCTCTGGGGTGGCCAGTAATAGCGGTCGTGGCGGATTAGTATCAGATATGGTACGTTTGGTTATGTTATGTTTGCTTAGGATGTGTTTCGATTGTTTCAGTTTTTCTGCTATACACCGCGTTCCTATGGATTTCTGCGGTCTACTCTCCTATAATATGCTCTGCTTGGCCATGTGGATGCCAGAAATACATGTCGTGGCACGTCAGGTTCAGTTAGATTCCTTTCGGTAGTGTAAGGTTAAGTTGGATTAGGTTGGTATATCCTTGACTCTTGTGCTTAGCATAGATATACTATGGACTACTGTGCTCCATTGTGTTCTATCATATTCTGCTTACCTCTGGGGACGCCAGCATCCGTGGTCGCGGCAGTTTCAGTTATGTTACGTGTGGCTAGGTTTGGTTAGGGTATGTTTGGTCAGGATATCCTTGACTACTGAGCTATTCACTGATTTTCGGTGGAAAACTGCGCTCTACTGTGCTCTAATTAGCTCTGCTTGGCTCTGAGGATGCCAGCAATAGTGTTCTCGGCACGTTAGGTTGATTTATGCTGCGTTAGGTCAGGTTTGGTGAGGAAATATTTGACTATTATGCTATAAGCTGCTATTTCGAGGCTTTCTGCGCTCTGGTGTACTCTAGCATATTCTGCTTGTCTCTGGGTACCAGCAATTGTGGCCTCGGCACGTTATATTAAGTTATGTTACGTTGTGTTATGCTACGTTTGGTTGTGTTATGTTAGCTTGGGTTAGTTGTTGATAGCTTTGACTTTCGTGGTATACACTGCTATGGCGTCGATTTCTGAGCTTGTGTTACACTACGTTGGCGTAAGTTACGATTGGTTAGGCTTGTAGATGATTGTTTCGACTTTTCTGCTGCACAGTACGGTTCCTTGGATTTCTATGCTCTGCCCTCCTCTAGTATGCTCTGCTTGGCTCTGAGGACGCCAGCAATAGTGGTCACGCCAAGTTAGGTTTGGATGCGCTACGTTTGGTTAGGTTACGTTAGCTATGGCTAAGTTTGGATAGCCTCGACTTCTCTGCTATATGCTGCGATCAGATGGAATTCTGCGCTCTGCTCTCTTCTATTATATTCTGCTTGGCTCTTCGGAGGCCATCAATACTGGTCGCGGCACGTTAGGTTGTGTTGGATTACGTTTGGTCGGGTTAGGATGCTTTGTGTTAGGTTAGGATAGCTTTGACTTCTGTGCCGAACACAACTGCCCTAATGACTTCTGTGCTCTACTGCGCTCTATCGTATTCTGCTTCTCCGTGGGGAGGCCAGCAATAGTGGTTTCGGCACGTTAGGCCCTGTTAGCCAACGTTTGGTTAGGCTACGTTAGTTTGTGTTAGGTATTGATAACTTGGACTCTCGTGGCATGCACTGTTATTCGGAGGATTCCTGCGCTCTGCTATGCTCTGCTCTACAATGGGAAGGCCAGCAATGCAGTTGCGGCTCCGTAGGTTGCGTTACGTTACGTTTGGTTATGTTACGGTTGGATGCGTTTGTAGAGGGTAGCTTCGAATTTTCTGGTATACACGGAGATTCTATGAATTGCTTTTCGGTGGTTCCCTGTGCACTGCTGTGCTCTAGTATACCCTGCTTGGCTCTGGGGATTCCAGCAGTAATAGTCTCGGCACGTACGCTTATGCTATGATACGTTTGATTATATTACGTTTGGATGTGTTAGGACCGGATAGCTTTGACTTTTGGGTTGTACACTTCTATTCCGCTGATTTTTGCGCCCTGCATTGCCCTACAATAGACTGATCGACTTTCGGGTGGCCAGTAATAGTGGTCACGCAAGGTGAGTTTGATTTTGGCTAGGTTTGGTTATGTCACGCTTGGTTGGCTTATGACAGGGTGCCATAGACTTTAGCCCTATATACTTCTATTCGGTGAACTTCTGCGCTGTACTGTGCCCTAATATGCTCTGCTTGGCTCTGGAGAGTCGAGCAATAGTGATCTCGGCACATTAGGATTAGTTACGTTACGTGTGATTAGGTTATGTATGTTTGGGTTAGGTTTGGATAGCTTTGACTTTCTTGGCATAGACTGTTATTCGGTAGCCTTCTGCCCTCCACTGTGCTCTACTATACTCTGCTCGAATCTGGGGAGGCCAGCAATAGTGGTGGCTGAACGATAGGTTGGGCAAGGTTAAGTGTGTCTGTGTAACGATTGGTTAGGTTAGGAGACGATATCTTTGACTTTTGTGCTATACACTGCTTTTCGGCCGAAGTCGGCGCTTCACTGTGATCTTACATATTCAGTTTGGCTCCGGGAAAGACACCTATAATGATCAAGGCACTTTAGGTTGAGGCATGCAACGTTAGGTTAGGTTACGTTTGTTTGGGTTAGGCTTGCGTAGCTTCGACTTTCGTGATATACGTTGCTATTCGGTGGCTTCCTGCACTCCACTGTGCTGTAGCATATTCTGCTTGGCTCTGCGGATGCCAGCGATAGTGGTCTCGGCACTAAAGCTAAAGAAACGTTGCGCTTGGTTATATTGCGTCTGGATAGTTTAGGATAGGTTATCCTAGACTTTTGTGCTATACACAGATATACGTTGCGTTTCTACGGTCTACGTTGCCATAGAATACTCTGCTCGGCTATGTGGAGACCAGTAATAGTGGTCTCGCCCGTTAGGTTGAGTTAGGCTATGATCGGGTACGTTGAGTTAGTTTGCGTTATGTTAGGGTAGATTTGTCTTTCGTGGTGTACACTGATACTCGCTGGATTTCTACGCTGTACTGCGCTCTGGTATGTTCTGCTTTGCTCTGGGGACGCCGGTTAAGGTGGTCTCGGCACGTTAGGTTTGGATCGGACACGTTTGGTATTTTTACGTTAACTTTGGTTACATTTGGATATCTTCGACTCCTCCGCTATGCACTGCGATTCTACGGTCTTCTGCACTCCATTCTCCTCTACTATGCTCTGCATGGCTCCATGGTGGCCAGTAATACTGGACGCGGCAAGTTAGGTTGAGTTTGGTAACGTTTGGTTAGGTTTGGTTTGGTTGGGTTATGTTGGGAAAGCTTTGACTTATGTGCCCGACGCTGATATTCCAGGGACCTGTGAGCTCTACTGTGCTCTATCAAACCCTGCTTGCCCCTGTGCAAGCGAGCTATAGTGGCCGCGGCTCGATAGGTTTAGTCATTCTACGTTTGGTTGGGTCAGGTTAGGCATGGTTGGTTGAGGATATCTATGACTTTGGTGATGCACATTGCTACTTGATGGCTTTCTGCACTCTACTGCGCTCAACTATACTCTGCACGACTCTGGGTAGGCCAGCAGTAGTGGTCGCGGCACGATAGGTTTTGTTAGGCCACATTTGGCAATCTTACGATTATTAAGGTTAGGAAAAGATAGCAGTGATTCTTGTGCTATACACCGCTATTCGGTGCACTTCTGCGCTTTACATTGCTCTACCATACCTTGCTCGACTCTGGGGTGGCCTGTAATAGTGGTATCGGCACGTTAGTTTGATTCAGGCTACGTTTGGTTAGGCTACTATCGTTTGTTTTAGATTTGTATAGCATTGACCCTGGTGGTGTACACTGCTATCCTGTGGACTCCCTCGCTCTACTGTGCTCTACTGTATTCTGCTTGGTCCAGTGGCGTCCAGCACTACTGGTCGCATCAGGTTAGGTTCCGTTATGTTACGTATGGTTACGTTACGATTGGTTAGGTTAGGAGTGGCTAGCTCTGACTTTTGCGCTATAAACCGCTGTTCGGCGGATTCCTGCATTCTACTGTGCTCCAGCATGCTCAGCTTGTCCCTGGGTGGTCCAGTATTAGTGACACCGGCACGATACGACGAGTTGGGCTACGTTTGGTTAGGATGGGTTTGGTCACGTTTGGTCAGGATATCTTTGGCTTTTGTGCTTTACACCGCAATGCGTTGGATTTCTGCGCTCTACAGCTTTCTAGCATTATACTCTTTGATCTGGGGAGGTCAGCAATAGCGGTCTACGCAAGTTAGGTGGAGTTAGGTTGCGTTCGGTTTTACTACGTTTGGTTAGGTTAGGAGAAGACAGCTTTGGCTTCTGTGCTGTACACAGCTACGCGATGGATTTCAGTGCTCTACTGTGATATAATATTCTCCGCTTGGCTCTGGGATGCCAGCAATAGTGGTCTCGGCGCGTGAAGCTATGTCATTTTACGTTTGGTTAGGTCAGGTTAGTCTGAGTAAGGCCAGTATATCTATGACTTTCTGCTATACATTGCCGTGATTTGGACTTCTGTGCTCTAATCTTCTTTAATATGTTCTGCTTGGCGATGTACGAGGCCAGCAATAGTGGACTCGGATCGTTGTGCTTAGTTAATCTACGTTTGGTTGGCATAGGTTGGGACATGTATGGCTGGTGTATCCTCGACGTTTGTGCTATTCGCTGCTATATGGTGCCTCACTGCGCTCTACTGTGCTCTAGTGTATTCTGCTTGGCTTTGAGTATTCCAGGAATAGTGGTCTCGGGACGTTCGGTTAAGTTATGATGCGTTTGATTATATTACGTTTGGATAGGTTAGGGCAGGATAGCTTTGACTGCTGAGCTGTAGACTGCATTTCCGCGGATTTCCGCGCTCTGCATTGCGCTACTATGCTCTGCTCGATTCCGAGGAGACCAGTAATAGTGGCCCAGCCAGGTTAGTTTGATTTAGGGTACGTTCGGTTATGTTACGCTTGGTTAGGATAGGAGATGGTAGCATTGGCTTTTGTGCTGTATACTGCTGTTCAGTGAACTTCTTCGCTGTACTGTGCCCTGATATGCACTGCTTGTCCCTGGGCAGGTCAGTAATGGAGGTCACGCAATGTTAAATGGAGATAAGGTACGTTTGGCTTGGTCAGGTTGTAACGGCGTGGTTTGCGTAGCACCGACTTATCCGCTGCATGCTGCGAGCCTATGGGATTGTGATATCTACTCTCCTTTAGTATGTTTAGCTTCGCTCTAGGAGTTCGAGCAGTAGCGGCCTGGGTACGTTACCTTGAGTTAGGCTACGATTGGTTAGGTTATGTTTACTTGTGTTAGGTTGGGATAGTTTTGACGTTCGCGGTATCCACTATCATGAGGTGGATTTCTGCTCTCTGCTGAGCTCTACCGTATTCCGCTTGGCCCATGGGAGTCCAGCAGTGGTGGTTGCGGCGCGTTACGTTGAGTTAGGCTTCGTTTGGCTATGAAGTGTGGGTTTGGGTTAGATTGGGTACATTTGACTTCTCTGGTATACACTGCGATCCTATGGATTCCTGCCCTCTACTCCTCTCTGATATGTTATGCTTTGCTCTGGGGAGAATAGCAATAGCTGTCTAGGCACGTTAGGTTTTATTATGCTACGTGTGGTTGCCCTACGTTGTGTTAATTTAGGACAGGGAACTTTGACTTTTGTGCTAAACACTGCTATTCGGTGGACCTCTGCGCTCTACATTGCTCTACCATACTCTGCTCAACGCTGGGGTGGACGGCAGTAGTGTTCTCGCCACGCTAGGTTGTACTAGGTTACGTTTGTTTGTGCCACGTTTGGCTAGGCAGGAGAGGATGTGTTTGACTTTTGAGCTATACAATGTTGTTCGATAGAATTCTGCGCTCCACTCTGCTCTAGAATATTCTGCTCGGCTCTGGGAGGCCAGCACTAGTTGCCTCCGCACGGTTGGTTGAGTTATATTACGTTTGGTTATGTTACGCTTGACACAGTTAGGACATGAGAGCTTTGACTTTTATGCTATACACTGCTATACTGTGGATTTCTGCGCTCTGCATTGCTCTAATATACTCTGTTCGGCACTGGGGAGGCCAGCAATTATAGTCTCGGCACGATATGTTGAGTTATGCCGCGTTTGGATAGGTTAGCATAGGGCAGGTTAACTTAGGATATCTTTGACTTTTGTTCTCTACACTGCCAGTCTATGGAATTCTGCGCGCTACTTTCGTCTAATGTGTCTTGCATCGCGGCGCGGAGGCCTGCAGGGGTGGTCTGGGCTCGTTAGCTTGCGTTATGCCACGTTTGGTTATGTTAGGTTAGGACAGGTTATGTTAGGAGAGGTTACTTCTGTTAGGTATGACTTTTTTTGCTTTACACTTCATTGCGGCGGATATCTGCCCCCTACAGTGCTCTACCTTATTCTGCCTGGCCCTTGAGATGACAGCTATGGTGGTCGAGGCACGTTAGGTTGAATTATATTACGCTTGGTTGTTACGTTTTGCATGGTTAGGAGAGGATAGCCTTGACTACCGTGCTATGCACAGCTATTCGGGTTATTTCTGTGCTCTACACTGTTCTACTGCACCGTGCTAGACACTGAGGGTGCCAGTAATAGAGGTTGCGGCACGTTAGGTAGACTATGGTTACGCTTGTGTATTTTAAGATTGGTAATGTTAGGAGAGGATAGCTATTGCTTTTGTGCTATAGACTGCTATGCGGAGGATTTCAGCGCACGTCCGTACCCCAATATTTTCAGCCTAGCTGCGGGAGAGCACGCAATAGTTGTCTCTGCACGATACGCAGCGTTAAGCTATGTTTGAATGTGTTACCTTATGTCAGGTTAAGTTGAGACGACTTCGTCGTTTGTGCTTTACACGGCAATGCGCCGGGTTTCTGCGCTCTACTGTGCTCTGGTATATTCTGATTGGCTATGTGAAGGTCAGCAATACAGGGCTAGGCACGTAAGGTAGAGTTACTTTCAGTTCGGTTATGTTACGATTGGTCAGGTTTGGAGGGGATACCATA
>NW_016919501.1:0-2048 GCF_001483705.2 Eufriesea mexicana
TGTTTGGATGAATGTATGGGTGTATGTATGGATGTATCTATGTATGGATGAACGTATGGATGAGTTTATCGATGTACGTCTGGATGTATGGATGTATGGATGTATGGAAGGATGGCTGTATGGAAGGATGTGTGTATGGATGTATATATGGACGAATGAATCTGTGTATATATGGATATATGCATTGATGTGTTTGTGGATGTATGGATGGGTGGATGTATGTATTGTTGTATGGATGTATGGATCGGTGGAAGTATGGACGGGTGGATGTATGAATGGATGGATTTATGGATGTGTGGATGCATGGATTTATGGATGGTTGGATGGATGTATGTATGGATGTATGTATGTATGGATGTATGGTTGTATGGATGTATGGATGTATGAATGTATGGATGTATGTATGTATATATGTATGGATGTATGGTTGTATGGATATGTATCAATGGATTGGTGAATGAATGGATGTATGTATGGATGTATGGAAGGATAGATGTATGGAAGGATGTGTGTATGGATGTATGTATGGACGAATGTATCTGTGTATGTATGGATATATGTATTGATCTGTGTGTGGATGTATGGATGTGTGTATAGATGTATGGACGGATGGATGGATTGGTCGGTGGATGTAAGGATGGATGGATGTATGGTTCGAAGGATGTAAGGATAGGTGGATGTACGTGTGGATGGATATACGGAAGGATGGATATATGGCTGGATGCATGTATGGATGAATGGCTGTGTGGATGGGGGGATGTATGGATGGATTGAGGTATGGAGGGACGGATGTACGTATGAATGCATGTACGGATGTAATTAAAGATCTATGTATGGATGTATGTATGGTTGTTTGTATGGATGTATGTATGGATGTATGGATGGATGTGTGGAAGGATGTGTGTATGGATGTATGTATGCAAGAATAGACTTGTGTATCTATGGATATATGCATTGATGTATGTATGGATGTATGGATGGTTGGATGGATGGTTTGTTGTATGGATGTATGGATCGATGGATGAATGGATGTGTGGATCTATGGATGGATGGATGTATGGATGCAGGTATGTATGGACGTACGAATGTATGGATGAACGGGTAAATGGATGTACGGATATATATATGTATGGATGTATGGATGTATGAATGTATGGGTGTGTGGATGGATGGATGTATGGATGGGAGTATGTAGTTGGTAGGATATATGGATGGATGGACGTATTGATGTACAGATGTGTGGATGCATGAATGTATGCTTGTATGGATGTATCTATGGATGATTGTATTGATGTATGTATGGATTAATGCATGGATGAGTGGGAAGATGTGTGTGTGGATGTATGTATGCACGAAAGTACATGTGTATGTATGGATATGTGTAATGATGTATGTATGGATCTATGGTTAGGTGGATGGATGGACTGTTGTATGGATGTATGGATTTATGAATGTATGTATGTATGTATGGATGGATGTATGGATGAATGTATGGTTGGATGGATGTATGGATGGATGGATTTATGGATGTGTGGGTGCATGGATTTATGGATGGTTGTATGGATGAATGGATGTATGAATGTATGGATGTATGTATGTATATATGTATGGATGTATGGTTGTATGGGTGTATGGATGGATGGATGTATGGATGGACGGATGTGTAGATGGCAGGATATATGGATGGATGGATGTATTGGTGTACAGATATATGGATGCATGGTTGTATGCTTGTATGGATGTATGTATGGATATTCTCATGGATGTATGTGTGGATGTATTGTTGGATGTGTGGCAGAATGTACCTGTGTATGTATGGATATATGTATTGATGTATGTATGGACGTATGGATGGGTGGATGGATGGACTGCTGTATGGATGTATGGATCGATGCATGGTTTGGTGGATGTATGAATGGATGGGTGTATGAATGCATCTATGTGTGGATGTACGAATGTATGAATGATACGGATGTATGGATGTTTGGATGTATACATTTATGGATGTATGGTTGGATTGATGGATGAATGTATGGATGTACGGGTGA
>NW_016919502.1:0-632 GCF_001483705.2 Eufriesea mexicana
TCACCTGACCTGACCTGACCTGACCTGAACGAAACTGACCGGTCATGACCTGACCCGACCTGACCTGATCACACCTGACCTGACCTGACATCACTTGTCCCGACCTGGAATGGCCTGACCTGACCTGACCTGAACGGAGCTGACCCGTCATGACCTGACCCGACATGACCTGAACTGACGTGGCCGGACCTGACGTGACCTGACCTGACCTGACCTGACCAGACCTGACCTAATCTGACATAACCTAACCTAACCAAACCTAAACTATCCCAACTTTGTAAAACCTATACTCGCCAAACCTTCCCAAGCTTTAGCAAACCTAACATAACCAAACCCAACCTACCCAAACTTTTTCTAACCTAACATAACGAAACCTAACCTAACATGACCTAACCTAACCTAGCTAAACTAGCTTAACCTAACCTAACATAACCTAACCCAACCAATCCTAGCCGAACCTAATCGAACCTAGGCTAAGCTCACATATCCTAACCTAACCTATCGTAAGATATCCTAACATAACCTGACCAGCGTGACCTGACCTGTCCTGACCTAACTAACCTAACCTGACCTAACCTAACCTAACCTAACCTAACCCATCCTAACCTAACCTAACATAACCAGTCCTACCC
>NW_016919503.1:0-681 GCF_001483705.2 Eufriesea mexicana
ACGTGCCGCGGCCACCGCTTCTGGACTCCCATGAACCAAGCAGGATATATTAGAGCACAGTACATAACAGAAACCCACCGAATGGCCGTGTATGGCACGAAAGCCGAAGCTACCCTTACCAAACTTAACATAACCCAACATACTCAGACGTAACCTGTCCCAAACTAACATGCCACGAACACCATTGCCCGCCTCCCCAGTGTCCGGCAGACTATAGTGGGGAATGCAGAGGGTAGAAGTCGACAGTACAGCAGTGTACAGCGTAAACGAAGAAGAAATCCTGACCAAGCCTTTCTAACCTAGCCTAACGAGAACAGCCTACCTCAAAACGACACACCGAGACCACCGTTACTGGCAACTCCAGAGCCAAAGGGGACAAATTACAGCACACTAGATGGCAAAAATCCACCGAATAACAGCGTGTGACGCAAAAGTCTAATATACTCTATTAATATACTCTACCCTAACCTGGCCAAACGTAACATAGTCGAACGTAGCGTAACTCATACTATCGCGCCGAGACCACTACTTCCGGCCTCCCCAGGGCCAAGCAGAACATAGTAGAGCACAGGAGGACACAGGAGTCCACCGCATTGCAGTGTATAGCACGAAAGTCAAACCTACCCTGGTCAAACTTGGCCTGACCGAAGCAAACCAAACGTAACCTATCCCAAGCTAACG
>NW_016919504.1:0-216 GCF_001483705.2 Eufriesea mexicana
TCCGTATATTCCCAAGAAAGCTATGTCACAACGATATTAGTCGAAAATGTCAATAAAAGTGTATTCTCCAGCCAGATTCTATACATTTGCTATGGCTGTAGCAGGCCAATAGAATGTTTCTTCCATGTTTATACAAGGAGGTTAGCTGACCACGATGTTAGTAGAAAATGTAAATGAAATTGTATTTTCCAGCCAGATTCTATTGGATTGCTATAG
>NW_016919505.1:0-511 GCF_001483705.2 Eufriesea mexicana
TATTCAAAATCTATAGTCTGTCACAGCTTGGTGAATAGGTCGCCCAACGCCTTCAATCCAATGTCTAGTACAGCAATCTACTTGCCAGAAAATAGGTATATTGAAAATCTATAATCTGCTATAGCTTGGTGAATAGATCGCCAACCGCCTTCAATCCAAAGGCAAGTACAGTCATCTTCTTGCCAAAGAACAGAGCTATTCAAAGTCTGCAATCTGTTATAGCTTGGTGAATAGTTCGCCTAACGCCTTCAATCCAATGGAAAGTAAATCCATCTACATGCCAGAGAATAGGTCTATACAAAATCTATAACCTGTTGTAGCATGGTGAATAGATCGCATAACGACAATGGCAAGTACAGCCATCTACTTGCCTGAGAATCGGTCAATTCAAAATCTGTAATCTGTTATAGCTTGGTGAATAGATCGCCAAGCGTCTTGAATCTAATGAAACGTAAGTCCATCTACTTGCCAGAGAATAGGTCTATTCAAAATCTATAACCTGTTATAGCTT
>NW_016919506.1:0-3100 GCF_001483705.2 Eufriesea mexicana
AATGTGCTCTACTTGGGTTTGAGGGGGCCTGCAATATTGGTCTCGTCACGATATGTCGTGCTACACTACGTTTGGTTAGGTTAGTTTAGGTTATGCTCTGTCAGGTTATCTTTTACTTTCGTGCTGTGCACTGCTATTCGCAGGATTTCTGAGCGCGACTGAGTTCTACTATACTCTGCTTGGACCTCGGAGGCAAGGTATATTGTTTGCGGCACGATGTGGTGTGTTTGGCTACGTGTGGCTTGGATATGTTAGCTTGGATTAGGGTTGGATAGCCATCACTTTTGTGCTATACACTTCGATTCTATAGACTTCTGTGCAGCGTTCGCTTATCTTAGGACAGCTGGGTATGGTTATGATATCTCTGACTCTTGTGCTCAACACTGCTATCCCAGGAGCTTCTGCACTCTACTGTGCTCTATCATATTCTGCTTATCCCTGAGTGCGCCAGCAATAGTGGTCGCGGAATGATAGTTTGTGTTATGTTTCGTTTGGTAATGTTACGTTAGGCTAGATTTGGTTAGGATGCCTTTGACTTTTGTGCTCCGCACTGCTGGTCGGTGGACCTCAGCGATCTACTGTGCTCTAGTATGTTCAGCTTGGCTCCGGGAAGGCCAGCAATAGTGGTCTCGGCAAGTTATGATATGTTGAGCAACGTTCTGTTCGGTCAGGATAGCACGGGTTACGTTAGGATGTCTTTGAGTTTTCTGTTTAATACTAGGATGCGGCGGATTTCTACGCTCTACTGTGACCTAATACGCTCCCATTTGCTCAGCGGAGGCCAAAAATAGTGGTTGCGGCGCGATGGGATTTGTTAGGTTACGTTTGGTTAGGTCTCGCTTCGTTAATGTGGGAAAGGATAGCTTCAACTCTTGCGCTATACACTGCTATTCGGTGGATTTCTGCGCTCTACTGTGCTCTAATGTGCTCTGCTCTTTTCTCGGGGGCCAGCAAATGTGGTCGTGGCGCATTAGGTTGTGCTATGTTACATTTGGTTAGGTTATGTCAACTTGGGCTTGGTTTGGATATCTTTGACTCTTATGGTGTACACTGCGATTCTTTGGATTTCTGCCATCTACTCTAGTATGACATGTTCCCTTCGGCTCTGGGGAGGCCACCATTGTTGGTCGGTGCACGATACGTTGAGTTATGTTGCGCTTGGTTATGTTACGTTTGGATAGGTTGGGATAGTATAGCATTGACTTCTGTGCAATAAACTGCAAAACAGCGCATTTCTGCCCCCTGCTGTGCTCTTACGTATCCTCCTTGGCTCTAGGTACGCCAGCATTAGTAGTCTCGGCAGGTTAGGGTGAGATACGCTACGTTCGGTTATACCGCGCTAGTTTGGTTTAGGTCAGCATATGTTTTGCTTTCGTGGTATAGACTGCCATTCGGTGGGTTTCTGCGTTCTTCTGTGCTCTACTCTATCCTGCTCGGCTCTTGGGAAGCCAGCAATAGTAGTCTCGGCACGTCATGATGCGTTGGGCTACGTTTGGTTAAGTAAGGATAGCTTGCGTTATGCAGGGCATATCTGATTTTTACGCTCGACACAGACATTCTAAGGAGATATGCGCTATAATCTCCTCTAATACCTTCTGCTAGACTGTGGGGAGGCCATCAATAGTGGTATGGGCGTGCTGGTTTGTGTTAGGCTGCGTTTGGTTGTATTAAGTTTTGTTAGGATAGGATAGGATAACTTTGACTTTTAAGATTTACACTGCAATTCGGTGGATTTCTGCGCTCTACTCTGCTCTGTCATGCTCTGCTTGGCTCTGGGAAGAGCAGAAATAGTTGTCACCGCATGTATGGTTATTTCGGCTGATTTTGGTCGGGTTAGGTTAGGTAATGTTTGGTTAGCAAACCTTTGACTTTTGTGCTATACACTGCTGTACGGTGGACTTCTGCGCTCTAATGTGCTCTAGTATATTCTGCTTCGATCTGTGGAGGCCAGTAATGGTGGTCTCGGTACGTTAGTTTCAGATAGGCCACGTTTGGATAGGTTGGGTTGGCGTCGGTTGGGTTTGGATATCTTCGACTTCTATGCCATACACTGCGGTTCTATGGACTTCTTCCCTCTATATTCCTGTATTATGCTCTGATTGGCTCTGTGGAGGCCAGCAATAATGGTTGCGGCACCTAGGTTGAGTTAGATTTCGTTTGGTTGTGTTAGTTGTCGTTGGCTTATGTCGGGATACCTTTGTCTCTTGTGCACAACCCTGTTATCCTATGGACATCTGCGCTCTGCTGTGCTCTACGATGTGCAGTTGGTCTCCGGGAACTCCGGAAAAGGAGGTCGCGGCACGTTAGGTTGTGTTTTGTTACGTTTGCTCAGGTTACGTTAGATTAGGTTTTGTCAGCGTACCTTTGACTTTTCTGCTGTAGAGTAAAACTCGGTCGACTTCTGCCCTCTACTGTGCTCTAATATGGTCTGCTGGACTATGCAGGAGCCAGTAATAGTGGCCTTGGCATGTCTTGTTGGTGTAGGCTACGTTTGGTTAACTTACGTTAGGTCAGGTTAGGCTAGGATATCTTTGACTTATCGTGGATGACAGCAGTTGTGGCCTGGCCACGTTAGGTCGAGGAAACTTACGTTTGGTTTGGTTAGGTTATGTTAGGCTTGGTTAGGATAGCTCTGACTTTTGCGATAAACACGGCTATTCGGCGGGCTCCTGCGATGGAAAATGTTCTACAAGCCTCTGATTGGCTCTGGGTAGCCAGTTATGTTACTCGTGGCACGTTTGTTTGTGTCATGTCACGTTTAGCTAGGCTAGGGTTGTATACATTCGGTTAGGGTGCTTTCGAGTTTCGTGCTGTACACTGCTCTTCGCTGGATTTCATCGCTCTACACTCCGTTTTGCTGCTCCGCTTGGCACTGTGGATGCCAGAAATTCTGGTCGCGGCACGATACGTTGAGTTAAGTTACGTCTGGTGATATTACGATTGGCAACTTTGGGATACGACAGCTTTGACTTTTGCGCAATACTCTGATATTCGGTGGATTTCTCCGCTCTTCTGTGGTCTTATATGCCCTGCTCTGCTCTGTGGAGGACAGAAATAGCGGCCGCGGCGCGATGGGTTGTGTTATGTTACGTTTGGTTAA
>NW_016919506.1:4249-5067 GCF_001483705.2 Eufriesea mexicana
ATTGCCGTTCTTTAGCCTTCTGCGCTCTACCCGCCTTTATTATGCTTTGCATGGCGGTGGTGAGGCTATCTAGAGTGGTCTAGGCACGTTAGATTGTATTTGGTTGCGTTTGGTTA
This sequence comes from Eufriesea mexicana, assembly GCF_001483705.2. Taxonomy (NCBI): domain Eukaryota; kingdom Metazoa; phylum Arthropoda; class Insecta; order Hymenoptera; family Apidae; genus Eufriesea; species Eufriesea mexicana. The sequence continues at coordinate 4,366 of NW_016919506.1, forward strand.
CGTTTGGTTGCGTTTGGTTGCGTTGCGTTTGTTTAAGTTGAGATAGGGTAACTTCGGCTACTGTGCCATACACTGCAATTCGGTGGACTTCTGCGCTCTACATTGCTCTGCTATACCACGTTCGACTTCGAGGCGCCAGCAATAGTGGTCGCGACATGATTTGTTGAGTTAGATTACGTTCAGTTAGGCTAGGTTTAGCTATGTTTGGCTATGATGGCTTTGACCTTTGTGATATACATTGCTAATCGATGGATTTCTGCGCTCTATTCTGCTGTAAAGCGCTCTGCTTGGCTCTGGGAGGCCAGCTACTGTGGTCGCGGCGCGTGAGGTTGACTCATGTTACGTGCGGTTAGATTAGGTTTCGTTAGGTTTGGTTAGGATACCTTCGACTCTTTTGTGATACACTGCTGTTCAGTAGAGTTCTGTGCTCCACATTGCACTAATATTCTCTGCTTGGCTCTGGGGAGGACAGCAATGGAAGTCTCGTTTCTTTAGGTTAGCTTAGGTCAGGCCAGGATTGGCTATCTTTGACCTTTGTTACATACACTGCCAGTCTATGGACATCTGAGCGCTATTCTGCTCTAATATGTTCTGCTTGGCGATGGTTAGCCCAGCAGCAGATGTCTAGGAACGTTAGTCTATGTTATCTCACGTTCGGTTGTGTTGGGTTAAGTCAGGTTGGGTTATGATAGACTAGACTTT
>NW_016919507.1:0-5133 GCF_001483705.2 Eufriesea mexicana
TCCACCGAATTGCACTGTATAGCACAAAAGTCGAAGCAACCGATCCTAACCTAACCGAACGCAACGTAACCAAACGTAACCTACTTCAACGTAATGTGCCGAATCCAATAATGCGGTCCTGACCAGATCCAAGCAGAATATACTAGAGCACAGCAGATGGCAGATATCAGACCCACTGCAGTGTATAGCAAAAAAGTCTAATGCACCCTAACCTAACTTGACCTAACTCAGCCTAACCAAGCGTAGCCTAACTCAACATAACGGGCCGCGGCCACTGTTGCTGGCATCCCTGGAGCCATGCAGAACATACTAGAGCAGACTAGAGCGCGAAGCAACCATACCCTAACCTAACCAATCGAAGCATAGTCAATCGTAACTTAAATACACCTATCATGCAGCGACCACTATTGTTCGCCTTCGTTGAGCCAAGCAGATTATAACAGAGGAGAGCAGAGCGCAGAAATACATAGAATCGAATTGATTAGCAGAAAAAGCAAACTTATCCGAACATAACACTAGCAAACGTAGCATGACCAAACGTGTCATAAATCAACCAGACTTGTCGCAACGACTGTTACCGGACTCCCCAGAGCCAACCAGAGGCTAGTATAGCAATGTCGAGCAAAGAGGTCCGCCGAAAATCAGTGTATTGCACAAAAGTCAAAACAGCCCTAACAAAAACTTATCTTAACCTAACCAAACCAATCGCAGCCTAACTCATACTAGCATGACGAGACTATTACTGCTTGCCTCCACAGAGCGAAGGAGAACATACTATAGCTCAGTAGAGGGAAGAAATCCACCGATTAGCACTGTAAAGCACAAAAGTCAAAGCTTCCGTATCTTAACTTAACCAAACGTAACATGTCCGGACGAAGCCTAGCTCAACCCTACGTGCCGAGACCTTTTTCGCTAGCCGGAACAGAGCCACGCAGAACTTACTACAGGAAGGTAGAGCGCAGAAATCCATAAAATCTCAGTGCATTGCAAAAAAGTCAAAGATATCCAAACCTAACCCAAACTAACGTAACATATACAAATGCAACCTAACTCAACCGAACGTGCTGCGGATCCGGCTTCTCGCCTCCTCGGAGTAAAACAAAGCACATCGGAGCACAGTAGAAACCAGAAACTCACCGAATAGCTGTCTAGGGAACAAAAGTGAAAGCAAACCCATCCTGACCTAACATAACGTAGCATATCCATACGCAATTTAAATGATCCTAACGTGCGGGGAACACTATTTCTGCCCTCTACAAAGCCAAGCAGAACATATTAGAGGAGAGAAGGGCGCAGAAGTCAATAGAATCGCAGTGTATAGCACAAAAGTCATAGCCACCCTATCCCACCCTAACCAAACGTAACATAACCGAACGTAACCGAACCGAACCTTAAGTGCCGAAGACACTATTGCTGGCCTCCCAAGCGCCAAGCAGAAAGCACTAGAGAACAGCAGAGCACAGAAGTCCGCCGCGTTCCAGTGTACAGTACAGAAGTCAAAGATACCCATGCCAGACCTTAACAAACCGAAACTAACCAAACGTTGCATATCTCATCTTAACTTGCCGAGACCAATATAGCTGTTCATCCCAGATCCAAGCAGGGCACACTAGAGCACAGTAGAGCGCAGAAATCCTCCGAATGTCTATGTACAGCACAAAAATTAAAACTTACCTGTCCCAAACTAACCAATCGTGACATAACCAAACGTAACCTAACTGAATCTAACGTACCGCGACCACTATCTCTAGACTCTCCATAGCCGAGCAGAACACGTCGGAGGAGAATGGAGCACAGAAGTGTATGGAAACCGTGTGTATAGCAGAAAAGTCAAAGCTATCCGAAATTAGCCCAAACCAATCCTAAGCGCACGTAGCCTAAGTCAAAATAACGTACCGCGAACACCATTGCTGACCTCGCCAGGGCAAGGCAGAATATAGTAGCGCACAGTAGAGGGCAGAAATGCACCGCATAGAAGCGTACAGTACGAAAGTCGAAGGTAACCTAACCGAACATAATATCACCCAACCTAACGTGCCGAGGCCAATTTTGCGGACCACCACAGAGCCATGCAGAAAATATTAATGCACAGTAGAGCGCAGTAATCCACCGATTAGCTGTCTATAGCACAACCGTCGGAGCTATCCCAACCAACACTAGCGAAGTATAGCCTAACCGAACGTAACACAACAGATTCAAAGGTGCCGCGACCACTATTGCTGTCGTCCCGAGAGAAAAGCAGACATTATTAGAGGAGGGTAATGCGCAGAAATCCAGAACAGCAGTGTATAGCACAAAAGTCAAAGCCAACGTGTCCTAACCTAACCAAGCGTAACGTAACCAAACGCAACCTACATCAGCATAGCGTGCCGAAGCCACTACTGCCGGCTTCCTCATAGCCAAGCAGAACGTACTAGAGCAGAGTAGGTCGAAGAAGTCAACCGAATCGCAGTGTACAGCACAAAAGTCAAAACTATCCTTCCCTAACCCAACAAACACTAACATAGGCAAACGTTGTTTAAGTAGAACGATAAGGACTCGGCCACTACTATTGGGCGCCCAGAGCCAAGCAGAGGCTAGTAGAGTAATGTAGAGCGCAGAGATCCAACGAATAACATTGTGTTGCGCAAAAGTCAAAGCTACCCTAACCAAGCCTAACATAACCTAACCAAACCGAACGTAACTTAACTCTACCTAGCTTGCCGAGGCCACAATTACTGGCACCCCATGAGCCAAGCAGGACGTGTTAGAGCACAGTAGGGTCAGAAATCCACCGGACATCAGTGTACAGCAAGAAAGTCAATGCTCACACCTAGCCAAACTTAATCTAATCTAACACAACCTTACCTAACCCAACGTAGAGTAACTCGACGAATCGTGCCGCGGCCACTATTGCTGGCCTCCCCAAAGTCGTGCAGGGTATAGTAGATAGGTGTAGGGCGAAGAAAGAAACCGAGTAGCAGTGTATAGCACATGGTCAAATCTATCCCTTCCTAACATAGCCAAACGTAATATAACTGCACCTAACGTGCCGAGAACACTGTTGCTGGCCTCCCCATAACCAAGCAGAACACATTCGAGCACAGTAGATCACAGAAGTCCAACGAGTAACAGCATATAGCACGAAAGTCGAAGCAATCTTAGCCAAGCATAAACTAACCTAACCAAACCAATCGTAACCTAGCTCAACCTAACCAGTCGAGGCCAACATTGTTGGCCTCCCCAGAGCCAAGCAGAGTATACTGGAGCAGAGTAGAGCGCAGAAATCCGCTGCATTGCAGTGTATAGCAATAAAGTCAGAGATATCCAACGATAACTTCTCCCGACCTAACCTAACTTAAAGTAACTTTACTCACCCCAACGTGCCACATCCGCTATTGCAGGACACCCGAGACCAGAGCAGACTGCAGTATAGCAATGTAGAGCGCAGACGCCCACCAAACTGCAGTGTAAATCGTAATAGTCATAGCCATCCTAGCCATACTTAGCCTAATCTACCCTAGCCGAGCGTAATCTAAATCTACCTAACACGCCGCTTCCACTATTGGTGGCCACCACAGAACCAAGCAGAACATAATAGAGGAGAGTAGAATGCAGCAATCCAAGAATTCGCAGTGAATAGCGGAAAAGTCAGAGCTATCCAAACCGAACCCAGACTGGCGTAACCCAACCAATCGTAACATAGCTCAACGTAACGCGTCACTACCGATATTTATGACCGCCCGAGATTCGAACGGAGTATAGTAGAGCAACGTAGGAAGCAGGAATAATCCGAATATCAGTGCATAGCACAAAAGTCATAGCTACTCTGTCTTAACCAAACCAAACGTGACGAAACCAGACGGGACATAACTCAATGTCACGTGCCTAGACCAACATTTCTGCCCTCGCCAAAGCCATGCTGAAGATATCAGAGGAGAGTAGAGCGCAGAGGTCGATAGAACAGCAGTGTATATCACAAATGTCTACGCTACCCTGTTACAAACTCACCAAACGCAACGGAACCGAACGTAACCTAATTGAACCTAATGTGCCGAGTCCATTTTTGTTGGCCTCAGCAGAGCCACGCAGGACATATATAGGAGAGTGGATCGGAGAAATCCATAAAATCGCAGTGAACAGCAAAAAAGTCAAAGATATACAGATATAACCCAAACACACTTAACCTAACCATACGAAACGTAGCTCAACCTAACGTGTTTCGCACACAGTTGCTGGAATCCCCAGAGCAAAACGGACCGTGCCGGAGCACAGTAGAGCCCAGAAATCCACCCAAGAGGAGTGTATGGCACAGAAGTGTATGTTATCTCATCCAAAACTATCTTAATGTAGCGCAGCTATACGCAGCTTATCCCACTTTATCGTGCCGCGACCACTATTGCTGCCCTTGCCACCGCCAAGCCGAATGAACAAGAGCGCAGTGGGGCGCAGAAATCAGCCCCACAGCTGTGTATACAAGAAAGGCAAAGGTACAATAACCTAACCAAACGTGGCTTAGCTCTACGTAACGCGCCCAGGCCAATATTGCTGGCGTCCACAGTGCCGAGCAGAATATATTACGGCAAAGTAGGGCGCATGTATCCTCCGAATAACAGTGCATAGCACGAAAAGCCAAATTTATCCTGACCACACTTATACCAACTTAACCTAACCTAACGTAACATAAATCAACGTGATGCGTCACGTCCGCTATTTATGGCACCCGGAGGTTCGGGCCGATTATAGTAGAGCAACGTAGAGAGCAGGAATAATCCGAATAGCAGTACATAGCACAAAAGTCGTAGCTACCCTGTCCTAACCGAACAAAGCGTAACATAACCGAACGTAACATAACTGAACCTAACGTGCCGAGACCATTATTGCAGGTATCCTCAGAGGGAAGCAGAGCATAATAGAGCACAGTAGTGTACTGTAGTCGACAGCACTCCGGTGTATAGCACAAAAGTCAAATATATCCTATCCTAACCTGTCATAACTTAACGTAACCGAACGTAGCGTACCTAAACTCAACTTGCCGAAACGACTACTGCTGGCCTGACAGATCCAAGCAGAAAGTATTAGAGCTTAGAAAGCCGTAGAATATCAGAGAATAGCACAAAAGTCGGCGATATTGCAACCAAGCATAGCCAAACC